>NW_019213389.1:10316-265725 GCF_002532875.2 Varroa jacobsoni
AGACGTTATCACATATAGCTCATGGAAGTTTACATTATCAAAACGCTATCTACGTTAAAAGTCTACGTTAGATTACAAAATTAACAGTTGATAATTTTGATAGCGTACGGTTGCGACGAAAGAAATTCCAGCAGGTTTAATGTATTTTTCATAATATAATGATACTGAACATTAATCTTGTGGTACAAAATCTATAAAGTTGTTAATCTGTTTGAACTCGAGCTAATTTGGCCTCTTTCACAATGGGGTACCGGGATTTTTTCAATGTTTCCGTATGCATGTTTTCGTGCGCTTCTCACATCCGCGAAGACGGTTCTGGAGGTCGACAAGACGCGCAAGTTGTATTTTGAGGAGGAACATATGGCGCACGATGCACGGGGTAAAGCGCACGACGTCGAGGAAAAGCTTAAGAAGAAAAAAGGCGGCATTTTTTCGTCTATATCTTCGCTGCAAAAGAAAAACGATAAGGTAGCTAATAGTAATGTTATCCGAAGGCAGCTCGTACAGGGACGTGACTAACGAGCATGAACATTATTCATCCAAAGCTTTGCCATCCATCATTGCTATTTCGAGTATTATATAACATAAAGCTTATTGAAGTTTTGTTGACGCTAAGGGACGATGAGCTCGAACAAATCTACCGGATTGAATTTACTATTCTTATGAACGAGTATTGTTTCTTTTCATATCTTTTCGTTGCAGTTCTTAGGTCGACGGGAAGCGTGTGATATTCAGTCCACAAAGGCAAGAAACGATTATATTCTCGCACTCGCTGGAGCAAACGCTCATCAAAGACGATACTACGAGATTGATCTGAAAGGTTTGTATTTATTATTAATACCAACTACAAGGCTGATTTAGGTCCTGTATCCGAACCAAGGCATAAGTAAAAAAAAACAGGATTTTGCTAAATAACGGAAACGACGACAAGTTCTATTCTCTCTTTTGTTCACGTTCAAAGTTGTTTATGGGTCGATGGAAACTTTTTACAAAATGCCAAGCTAATATATTTCAATTCGACAGTTATAAAAGCCGTGGAAGACGCTAGACCCCCTGTATGAACAAGCCGTTACCGTTTTAGATTAAGTAAATGCATAACAATATCATTACGTACGTAGATCTTGAGCAGGCGCCAAAACAAATATTTTTCGCGATTTCAGATATACTGGAGAGTTTGGACTGCGACATTTCTGAAAAGGTACGCGAGTACCTGGTTCTTATGTCACGTACAGAGTTACTGACGGTCGCAGCGTGCAGCTCATCATTTGGACGAATTCAGGAAGAGGCGTCGAAAATTACGAAACGATACTCGATCGAACAATACCTCGCCGATAACCCCGTGTTAGGTTCGACGATTGAATACGAGTTCGACGCATGTGATGGCGATGAGATTCGGACAATTTGTACGGACCATTTAGCGGACCACGCGTTGCAGAAGGACGCCAAACGTTGGGCGTCTGCGTACATGAAAGAGTGCCGTGTGCTGAGGGATTCTAACAGGGAGCTAAATAAACTATATAACCGACGGGACAAAGGCGAAAAGGTAAATTTCGTTCAGATCCACATACGAAGCATATGCGATACCCTTCGAACCATCATCTTTGAAGTATATTCTATAGAAAACCGCGTCGGATTTTTCGAGTACGAGTTCGATAATATCAATTTTTAGTTCCAAAATAAAACTTGGCAAAATACAAACACGAATGGGTCGTTACGTGAAACGTTTTAGGCCTACTCTCGAGGCGCTTAATGAGAAAAACAAATCTAGTATTGATTGTTTGAAGATGTTAGAATTCTTGTATGCTCAGTTTTCAGCGTTTCATTATTACCGTTTCTAGAAATGAACTAAGCCACTATATCCACCTGGTGTGAAGCGTTCAGCAGAAGTCTTCAGGTGTGATCATTTAGCTAGAACCCTCCACGCCACCGCGTACGCGGAACGCTTGGTTTTGGTACCAGAACGCAAAACGCTAATAACACTTAATAAATCTTTTTTATTTAAAATGTAACTTTATTTTACATGTCGTTTTTAGTTTGTCTGCATTTAAACTTCTCAATTATTCACTCAACATGGCGATGTTTGATCAAAGTGCCTCCCGATAAAAACGTTCTCTCTTCGCCGTTATTTGGTCCTGCCTTTTTTCTACAAGATTATTCTAAAGAACCGCGTTCTCTACAAAAAGAAAATACTAGATTTCTAACCGAAAATAGAGGAATCAACTACTATGAACCGAGAGCCGAGCTACGAGTTCGGTATTAAAGGAATCTTGTTAAATTCAAAGACTACTATCCGACGCTGTGATTGTAACGTGTAGACCAAACCTACTTATGCAGGGAAGATGCCGACCATCCCGAGCCTTATAACAATATGTAACGAAGACGAGCGTTCGAAGCAAATCATCTAAAAGTTCATTGCTTTGAATATCCTATTTTGTGCCTCCTTGAAACAAATTACCGGTGACAGAACGCCTAAATTATACCGGACTATTACCTAAAGAAGACTATTATAGGTCCGCTATAAGAAAACTAGTACCATAACGACCTAGCTTGCGCTGAAAGCAATCGATTAGCTCACAACAATTAAGTGTCTTTATTTAATTAGAACATAAATGACACTTATAAAGAGCGTACTGTTCGTATCTATTCATAACGTTTTCCAAAGGACAAAGAAAGCACTTTAGTTTATATTAGGATTTTGACGATGTCTGCGTGCACGTTATCATTTCAGACCATTGAGAATATAAGTGGAGAATACGAAGATATCGATGCAAAAATCGAAGAGTACAAAAACATCATTAGAAGAGCTGAAACTGGTCTTGTCAAAGCAGAGGCGCGGCTAACTGTTCTCAGAGTAGGCGGAGGTAAAGCTCTAGTATAGTATGTTTCTATCTGGTCACTTATGGCCGCAAGACTTTCATATATTATATCAGTGAAAATTGCTCGGTTATTAAGGTTGACAGAAAAGAAAAAAAATCAATTATTGCGACAGTAAACTCTTTTATAGCGGCGGTAATAAAAATACAATATAAAAACAATCACACAAAAGGAACGTTTGACATATAGTGTAGAATTTCGAATAGCGTAACCCTATGCTAGCTAACAACAGCATCCAGCAAGACTCGCTGCTGTTCGTATTTTATATTTCGTGTTTCGTAGTTCCTTCCAGCTATAACTCACTCAGTGGAGCTGAACAAGCAGCAAATAATCGTGCCCACTTCAACGAAAACGATGCCAAAGTATACAAGGCACAATACATTATCTATTGGATTGCTAATGCTAAGCCTTGCTAGAGAGAATGGACAACTCAAAAAAAAATAAATCAAGCATTTTTTTCTCTAAATTCCTCTTGGAGCTTGGCTTACCTGGCAGACTATTGCTTAGAGTTGGGAATTGATAAATGTTGCATTGCACCTACTTAAAAGGAACATGAGCGTGTCCTCCTGATGTGATTTAGAAACCCCAACGATAGTTAAGGCCATGGAATAGAATCCCCTTTTTTAGCGGGCTTTGAACAGATAATCTGGTGTGAAATATGACGGCGAATGCTACAGTCTGTGGCTTGTTTACATACCTTAAATATACAAGTTACTACAGGAATAGTTTATGGTATCATGTTGAAGGGCCACCACTAGGTCTGCCGCCGTAAATAACATATCAGACAGACGAAAATAGACACAAGCTGGTAACAACGATGTCAGTCAATACAAATCACATATACTGATAGCGGTGGAATTAGTATTACGGCGACGGGAAAAATTGCTGTTACTCATGCTGGACTAAAGAAAAAACACCGGTGTGTGCTCCTCCAGTATTTCGAATTCTGTCACGAAGAATGCCTCACTTGTGTAGACTAGTGAATGTCCCACTATTGACGTCAAGAAAAAAGAAAGGCCCCATAATCGCGCTTCACGGGTTGCGTGCGGGAAATCAGACATTGGGGTCAATTTTAGGGCGACACGTTTCGTGTGATATGAAAGGAACTAGTTCAAAGGCAATCCTGTGTAAACATAGAACAGAAACTGGCACTATCGTAAGATTGCTTAAAGTATCTGGATTGAAGCAAGCATGTTATTGTTCGATGACGTCGCCTTTAGAAAGTCCTAAGAACGAGGCGTATGCAAATCACTAAAACATACATACAAGCACGAAAACCATGACATTCGTTGTTCCTGTTCGAAAGCAGTTAAACTTAACGCTCAGTGGGGTAGTTACTGCCGCAGTCGAGCTAATAGCGACACAATTTGTCGTCACAAAAATTATTTTCCGCAGTGTCTTTGCCACAGGTTGTCCTGTGTGTTCTGTAGTCCACGATCGATCTATATATATAATTATCTACGTTTTCCATAACTGGTTCGGGTTCGTCTCGTTATTTTGAATAAAATAACTGTTTTGCCAGTACCCACGTTAGCTCGAATTTGTCGCAAGGTCGGTTTCTGGCCGGTCTCTTTACATAAAATCCAGTAAAGCAATCCGTGCATAAGGTCATAGATATTTAGTAAGAACGTACATATATTACCTGCTGTGTTTATGATTAACTTACGTTGTGGTCATACCCTAGATGACATCGATCTGAGCAATCATGTTATTAATCCGGTATAACATAGGACGTAAAAACGACGAAAATTTGCACGGCTCCTTTGAGCACAACAGCTAATAAAGCGATGATAATCTCATGCACTTTCTTTTTATCACTAATCACCTTCGTTGGTGGCTGATTACCGACCTCCATCTAATCTTTTGTCGCCTGTATTTAAAGTGAATGTCGACGAGTATCTTAGCACGCTGGACATCGACTCGCTACAGATCGAAGAACTGACGCGTAAAGGAAGTACGGCATCACGGCGAAGTTTCGACGTAAGTGTTGCTATTACCATCCCGATTCTATAACTTTATAACCACGAGTCAGTCGGTCGTCTTTGGCCGTTAAAGTTGCTTCTCGAGTGAAAACTCCTATATACTCACTTCTCACTTCGTCCAAATTACTGTTAGTATAGTGATTACATTCGTTTGTTCCTGTTTCTAAAGGGAACGAAGGGGATACGGCGCAAGAAAGAGGAAGACAAATAATTTTAGTCGTTAAGAGAAACGCCCTGTTCTCTTGTCATATGCCACTATGGCTGTTCGTTTTACATACCTCGTATCGTAGCATAAGATGTCGTGTTGCTGCTGCTTCTGCCGCCGACGGTAATCGTGACGTTCTCTCAGAGAACGTAAGCGTTTTGTCTTGTTGGATTTTTCCAGTAGGGTTAAGTTGTCGTTATTGTTTCGATCGAAAAGCCGTTTCAATCGACTTTGACTTTTTGTTTCGTTAATAGTCCTTGAAATGGCGTCGGCGATTCACCGCTGATATCCTTCTTTTGTTATAGTCTGCGTTCTTCCTGTCTTTCTTTGTAGAGAACACGATCACGCCGGTAACCATAGCAACAAGAAAAAGACCAGTAGCAACGATTTTCTCGCTCGTTTACGTAATCAGTTCGATGTACACCTGACGCTTGACACAAAATTAGGCCATCGGCGTAACCGCACGTCAATGTTGGCCTGTGCGATAGAATGAACCTCTCCGGTGGCAGCCATAAATCACGTTCTCGACAAGAAACTGTTGGTTCTGAAGCTGTTTCCTCTTTAGACAATGACCGATAAAAAAAAAAGTTGTTGACACCGTTTCATTTTCAGTCAGAAGTCCCTTCAACGGGGTAACAACAACAGGGATTGGGTAAACAGACGACGTTACTAGCGACAATGGAAAGGTCATCACAAAAACTTTAAAGTTACTACTTTATACAGTTAAAATAGTTGAATATGGTAGATGACACACAGACGTGGACATACCATTGGCATATATATATATATATAACACCAGGTTAGTTATAAGCCGTCTGATAACAAGTAGAAAACATTTTCACCGGTCAAACAAAGTCAAACAAAAATTTGAACGAAGAACAATCCCACATGTACACATGCAGAGATACACGTAAGTAGCCTAAATACTGTTTGTCTGTCTGTCTGCCTGCCTGCCTCCTGTGATCTCATTTAGTTTTCTGTACACCAACAGGCCAGAGGAATGAGATGGTGGCAGAAAAACCAGCTTTTCTGCAAAAAATTGCTAGCTTAAACGGCCGTTTTATTGGTGATTTCGCATCCTAGCCGCTGGCGCCCTTATAGCAACCACTATAGCATTGGCTGGCTTGTGCCTTAAACTTAATCGCAGCCGTAGACGACTGCGCCGAGCTAAGAGTAGACGGCAATGAGTAATACTCAGTAGTGTAGTCTACTTTTGGCTTATCAGTATGTTGATATGATAATTGCAGTATAATATATAGTACGTATGTTTAAACATAAATTTTAAACTAACAGTGACTCTTTCTAGACATGATGGTAAAAATCACTCATGATTAAAACGACCCCGCATCAACGAGCTGGAATTGGCTATGTCGAAAGCTGAGTGGAGGCACTTCTGGATTCAAGATCTCCACCAAAAATTGTTGTTTCTTAGCAGATAGCAGAAAGGCCGCGAGCATTGCTTCCGGTAATTGATGCTAAACTGACATTCTGGTCAGCGTTGTAGCGCACCTATTGATTTAGATGGCTTTTCTAGGCATGGCTGATCAATGTCAGAACTCACTCCGAACCGTGTAGCGTTGCCACTGAATTTCAGATCGACACCAATGTAAAATCGCAGTAAAAATCTCGTCGATTTTGTGAAATACGATGGATTACAGTATGATGATCGTTTTCTTGCTGGCTTGTTTTAGGCTCGAGAAGCAGAAGAGCGACCTGACTCACAGTCAAGCAGTGCCGCAGACGAAGAAACGCGGCAAAGAGATTCCTACGACGAAGACGTACAACAGTACACGCTCACCGCAGATAATAACCGAAACAGCTCTCAGGTACGGTGAAACTTACCCAACCTTTTGTCTACTGTATAGTATTTTATAAACAGTAGGTTATATGCATGATTGCTTTATGTGCAATAACATTTAAGGAGTCATAAAACAAACAGTGTCCATTATGCATACATACAACAGATTAAACTAAAGCCATGCCTTTCTCAGATGGCAAATTTTGTACTCTCAAGTTTCAGGGCTGTTCGTTCCTTGGTGTTTACTGGTTTCCTCACATATCGATTTGGTTAACAAATATCATGCAGGAAAAATTATACTTGACGACATTTGAACAAAAATGGTCGCGACTGATATTTGTTTTGTCCTGATTATGCGTACACTTCATTGCAGAGCTACGATTACCCCGAGCAGGAGTATACCGCAGATGAGGCCGACTACCATACAGACAACACAGACCATGAAGCCGTACAGTCAAGCTTCATCGACCCAACAACCGCTGATTGGGGAGACGAAGAGGTCGCGGTGCCCACCAGTGTTCCAATTCAGGCAGCTGAACCGGCCAGTTACGGTACGAATCGCGAAGATGTGCATCTGGACGGTTTTAGTTAGACTGTTGCATGCATGTAAATTGCTTTAAGCGTGAAAAACTCTTTTCCTTGCCGCGTTCCGATCGTTTTATAAAGTAAAATAATCCGCATCAAAAAAACGAAGAACGAAGCATTAATAGAAAAAATCTTTATTTCTCTCATATATTGTAATGATTATGAGAAATTTCTGTTAAAAGTGTTCAAGAAGAAAGTCTAAGTAAAAGAGGTCCAAGAATTTCAAAGAAATTATCTGGGTACATAAGATCAGATCAGCATTGATCTGATGACACCCGAAAGCTTTAAAGTATATCTTCATCGAAATATGTATCGTGCGACCGAAATCACTTAAATTTGCAGAAACGTGTAGCACAATTATCTAAATACCACCGGTGCTGAAGCTGTTCGACGATACTGTCGTCGCAGTTTGTTTGTTTTTTCTTTTCTTTTTAAATTTAACTATTTACATTTTCCGATGATTCTAAAAATATTATCCTACTTTTTTGTACAATGTAGAATAAGTCTGGGTGCCAGCTTTAGTTATTCAAAAAAAGAAACTTAGCATTATATAAGTTAATCGTATTCTCACCAAAACTTTTTCGTTGGATCAACATAAAAAGCTTACTTCGACAAATTTATAGATGTAATATCGTGCAACAGTAATAATATATCGAGAACAAAAGACTTGATGTAGTTTTTTGTTTTTTTTTCTTCGCAACACCCTGTCCTTCTGCACATATATCTACCTATTTCTGTCTGCCAAACCACTTTCCTTTTCATCGTCTCCGTTTCTTTCACTCGCTACCGATGCTTGCAAACCTAATAAAGCTCATGGTCACGGTGACATCCATCTCCGTCTTTAACCGAGGGCGTTTACTTTTATTTATAATGTTCCAGTTGCTTTCACTTGATGACGCTATTCAGCTTAAACGACAGAGCAAGCGTCAAAAATACAGATATTATTATGTAACGTTATGCCATGTCAACTCACTATGCGTTTGATAATAATAATAATAATTTATATACCCGCCACTCTCCTATTGAGCCTATACGTCGTCCGCTTCTCGTCCCCTCTCGTGATCTTCTTATTAACCTTTGCCAATCACTTCGTTCGGTTAACGTTATAATATACATATATACAGCGAGCACTTCGAATCGCTTCATTTTTCATTAACGCGACACTCCACGTCAGAAGATGCAAATGTACACAGTCGACATAGGACCAGCAGTCCATGCCGAATAAGGCCAAAGGGTCCAGTGAGTTGAATCGTAATCGTTTTTTGACCATTATCTATAGCAGCAATCACGGCCGTAGAAGTCATTGCCAAATTGGGTAGTCTGCCATATTCCTGCCAAAATGGGTGCATAACATAATGCTATTAGACTGTCTTACAGTGGACAGTATAAAAAAGCAAATGTAAAATGACTAACTGATTTCCGGAAAAACGATCCAAACAGTACGTTAATACTAATACGGGCAAGGAGCTGATAATATGTTGGGCCTGAAGGCTAGAAAGTCGCTGACGGAAGTTGAAATATCTATCTATCAATCGGTACCGCGGCAGCTAGTTAAAAGCGTACGACTCCCTACGACAGTTCAGAATGTCGAATTACACTAGCAATAATAACCCGATATTATTCATAGAAAAATTAAATGACCATCATTTTGTCCAGTTTCAATCGATTCCAATATGGCACACGGCGCCTTCGCCATCTAACCTTAACTGACCCGACCGCAATGTCACTGAAAGAAAGCGCCCAGCTCTTTTGTCAAACAAAAGCTGTTTGGTATACGATACAAATAGTATTTTTCCCCAGAAGAATAAAACTTATCGCTAGCTGTGCTTTTCGGATTTCATTGTTACAGATGCATTTGGAGGTACCGCTGGAACGGAGTATCCTTCGGGAGAGTGGGAGAACGCCGGGGCAATTGAAGGGGCAGATGGCAGCGACTGGGCAACTGTAACTGATCAACTTTCAGCCGGATGTCGATGTATGGCCATCTATTCATACGAAGCAGCCAATGAGGACGAACTGGCCTTTGTTGAAAATGAAGAACTTGAATGTGTTCACGGTAAAAGTTCTGCAAACGCTTTGTTCACTTATAATAATATGAGCGTATATCTTTTCGAAAATATAATGAAGAGCCGTTATAGTACTTGCGACTCTGAAAATTTACGTGGCTGCCATCAAGTTCGCTAACAGTAACACACGAGTCATCACTAACTAACCTTAAAAAAATACTCTCTGTATTAACAATACACGTTATTAACTGATCAGTCTATGTCCTCAAACTAAATATTATACCTCAAAACTTTAGGGGCAAAAAAATGTTACTTGTAGTTAGCTTTGTTTGGTGATCCATGATACTCTTTTATGTGTTGGATACAAATCAGGATAATAATTTGACTGTTCAAATATTTTGTTCGTGTTCCTGCTGTGTTACTACAATCGGAATTTCCATGTGCCAGAGGGCGACGGTGACGGATGGATTCGGGCCCGAAACTCGCAGGGCGTTGAAGGTTATATTCCAGCTAACTACGTGCAGCCGCACACTGCACTGGCTAAGAACGATGGTAAGTTACACAAGCGACGAATGCTGAAGTTACTGCCGTACTAAAGAGTTCTTGGGTAGTAACCGGTTTACGACCATTGTAACTGAGAAAATTAAAAATACATTAATAGAAAATGTACAGCATTCAAACATCGCTTTAACAGACGGATACGCGACGTAAAAAAATCGCTAACTATATATTAGATAACATTATGAAATGCAATAGGGAATGTGGTAATTTTATGCTTGTCTTATTTATGAAGTTCCATTTCTTAAGGGGTGTTAGATCAGGCCTAAGGTAAACATTGTTTCATTATAATATTTGCGCTACATTTAATCTTTTTTAGGAGGTGTAGAGTCGTTCAGTGTGGTTTCCTATGAAGGGGCTCCGACATCTGCCACACCGATACCACCGTCGTCACTACCGAGTAGTTTGGCGCCTGTCGGGTCTACACAACAGCCTTGCTGTAGGGCACTTTATGACTACGAGTCCACCTGCGAGGATGAGCTTAGTTTCTCAGAGGGCGACATTATCAAGATTGTGAGCAAGCTCAGCTCCGATGGCGTTGATGACGGGTGGTGGACCGGAGAATTCAACGGAAAGGTTGATTTGCTTGTCACAAACGATAGAATTTAAACGCCGCCTTAGAACGAAATTTCTCTTACAGGCCAATAGCTTGCCTGGAATCAATATTTTTATGTGCGGGTTAACACACTTTAGTTAGAAAGGTCATAGATTCACTAGACTAGCTAGCAATTCATCAGCCATTCTATGCCTTTACCTAACACCTTGATAAAGTTAATCGTCAAATTAGGGCCAACCTAAAATTCTACGCTCGTACACTTTTCAGACTGGCACATTCCCGTCGCTAGTGGTAGAAGAGATGAAGCATACGGGAGAGCCACAGACGCCTATAACCCCAATGGTGCAGACGCCAGATGGACTTCCTCCGCCTCCTAATTTCGAACCTCCTAAGCCAGTGAGCAGCCCAGGTGACGAGGGCTGTATGCTTCCTGAAGCACCTCCGCCACCTCCATTGGAAGCGCTTGATGAAGTCGAGCGTGAAAAAAACTCCGCACAACCACCTTCCGGACCGCCCCCAATGCCACCCCCCCCACCGCCTGTGCTTACCAGCATTGTAAGTTAACAATGTTCAGGCTCGATTGACGTACGTATTTTTTCGGTATCGACAGTTACGTCGTCCAGTTTGATGTGATGCTTTTTTTTCACTTCAGGTGTCACGCAAGTCTTTGAATTAACAAGTCACAATGCTTATCGATGAATTTGTCTATACGGATGTATCTGAGAAAAATAGACAGTAAGCCTTTTTTTCTCCAATTCCTATCCGATTTTCGAATCTTTTATCAGGTCAATATTGTGATCGACTCGCCGGACGAGCCTCCACGAGAGTTTTTCGACAGCTTCGACGAAGATGAGCCACCCACAACGATTGAAAGAAAGCCTACCGAGAAGGGCAAACCTGTCGCTGACCAACCGGAAGACTACAGTAAGGATAGCAGCGCCGAGAAGAGTCAACCAGAAGGACACACGAAAACAAGCCAATCAGCCGCACAACAGAGTTCCGTCGACACTCCAGACGAAAAGAAGGATGCAGAGAAGGCTATTGACGAGGACGAAGACAAAGACAAGGACGTCCAGCAGCAAAAGCTGAAAGCTGACGCGTCGGATGCCTCCAAGGAGATTTTGCCGTCCGGAAAAAAGTTTGCCGGCGTCCCTAACAATGGTGATGACAGAGAGCTTCCGCCACCGGCGCCCCCTTCACCACCACCACCGACGGACTCGGAGAGCCTGCCTGAACCAACGCTCGACGATTCGACCCAAGACGAAGTGCCCATGGAGACGGGCGAAGACGGCCCGCCCGATCTTCCACTTCCTCCCCCACCATTACCTGCACCTCAAGCAACTATGTCCCCCTCCCAAGATGTCGATCTATGTTAAAGTTATTATTACTATTATACGACACATTAGAACTACAGCTGCTACTATGAATAATGGTGCCGCCGACTACGATGATGGATATCATAACTATGATAACTGCTATCATCTGTTGTCACTATTATTATTGAGAATACATACATTTTTGTCTATGACAGTGGAAAAGGAAAAGAGTGAAAAAAAAACGGGAGATTAAAAGGGGTAACGTATGCAATGAAAATTGATACTAATAGTAACAATAACAGTAATAATAATAACAATACAGACACAAGAGTAACCGAAAAAAAATTAGATAACAGGGGTATTCGTATCAGCATCGTTACCGAAGATGTCGATTATAATGAAAAGGTTATTATTTAGCGGATGATGAACAGTAATGTCATGAAGGGAAATACGAATGGTAGTAGAGCAAACGCTAACACAAACAACAATCTTCATGAGTTTGATGCAAATTATGGAAGGTATTTGGAGGGAATATTTGGAAGGAAATAAGAGTGTCGTCATTGTTGAGTAACGTCAGTCGGTTCCGTTGTATAGTATATATTCCTATTTCATAGATTATTATTACTACCACTGCAACTACAGGCACGAAAACCAAAATTACTACTACCAAGCACTACTATAATCTAAAAATGTTGTGTTTAGATATCCTGTCTTGTACTGCCCCCGTGGGCTACTGCGCGTTCGATACGGAATAAGTATGTTCCAGAAACAAAACAAAAAAGAGAAGACGAAATTCAAGAAACCAGTGGCTAGCCTAACAACGTGACCACTCTTCTAGCTCCTGCAAATGAATGAAAGCGTTCTCCCGTCACCGTCAATGGATATCTTGTTAATTGAACTAATCAATGTCTTTGTATGGAAGTTAACGCATGAATAGTTCCGACAAGTATATCCGGACGAGTATGAGAACGGCGTAATAGAAAAGCTGAATTAAACTGCACATTTACCATCACTGATGATGATGGACATGAGAGATATACACAAGCATGTATGACTGGGAACGCGGATAGTTATCCAGGGCTTCTGCATATATTGAATTAGTTGTTGTTGTTAGCCTGCATGATGGCGTTCAGCGTCAGGCCGTGCCCGCTTCGAACTTGAAACCCTCAAGCTTCACCCGGAAACTGTACTCACTCGCTGGCGTTCATTTAATCCAGGAGCTCGCACACAAATCGATACTGATATCAACGTAGCGTTTTCTTTCGCACCTCGAGGAGCGAGCGCTACATTGATAGATCACTGTCAGTTTTGGAAGGACGGCCGACGTTAGATAGAGTCCAGTGTATACTAGTTAAGTGTAAACTTAACTACGTAGGGTTCAAATAATAAGGCATCGCGGTAACCCTTTAAAGGCCAACGACAGGTTTTTCAGATTTTCGCAAATGAATTCGTGTCTGGCTACGCGTTGACCTAAGGGAATGGTGATGATCCCCTGTAAAGATCGGTTACCCCATTCGTTGCTCCGTTGTTTAGTCGGCCTATAATAAGGCGACAACGCCGTTGTTTTGTTGACTGTCGTTGATCTGAGGAAGTGATAATGATTATGCTGAGGTTATTGGGGAGTTTAGGGGAGGACTATTTGGTCGAAAGGATCGAGGTTAGAGGTCGCGAGAGGAAATGACAATTGGGAGCTTTACAACACTCGAAGCGGATTGGCAATTGGCGTGTACCGTGTGCCGCGCAGGAGCGTATATAGAGCGAACGCGAAGGTGAGCAGAACCACTGAGGTAGACGTTGAATGATGTGAGATTGGGTTAAGACGGAAAAGTATAGGAATGATAAAAGTATGGCAACAGATATACAATATATGAATAAAAATGACAATACATACAAACCAATAACACAGAGTGCATAAGTGAAGATGAGCGATATGTAGATTATACAAACGATAATAAATCAAACAGAGATACCAAAGATAAAACGATATTAAATGACAACATATACGTATTATATACTACAGGTTGCCCGAAATGACCTTTCCTGTACCTCCGACCGCGCCGTTCTTTCCAAAGCAGCGCGGGTGGTGGTACGTTAACTCAAAAACCTAGTCACTGATTCTTAAGAATAAGTAAGAACCGATGATGATATAAATATATGAGCAGCCCTTACCAATGTATGACGATGATTCCATACAGAAAATTATCCATGATCATGTAGACAACAGAGAGTGCTGATGCTGCCGATAATGATAAGAAATTATAAGATTAATAGCAAGGATATCTGCATTCTATAACGATGGTTCTTATCCTTGCGCCTGCTAAACGGCTTCCTTCGTTTGTGTGTGTCCCCATCGTTCTCGCGGATTATAACGATTTCCCATTGTTCTCAATCCGTCGTAGATAAACAGAGTCTTCGACGTGCCCAATGGCATGTTCATACATGCATCGATATTCTCATAAACAAATACTTGCATGCACAGATGCTACTCTGAATTTCCAAATTGGCTCGCGTTCAGATTGTTTTAAACATCGAAGCTACTTCGAAGGAGCTCTGCTTTCGACCAGTGTATCATCTGGCCAACGAGGTGACGGATAACAAATTAGTGACTAGCACACTTTATTACAAGCACAACAATCTGTCGTTTGGCTAATATATATATATATATATCTGTTGTTAAGTGGAAAACAATATGGGGACCGGCAAAAGCAACGAATCGCTTTGTCGCTTTTTCTTTTCTATGACTGAACTGTCTTATATTTGTTCGCTGCATTTCTGTTCGACCCAGCACTAGCGAGAGCTGCTGTTTCAACAAAGCAGACCGTTGTGGTGAGCGATGCAAAGAGCTTCTGCGAATTTCCTTGATGATAACTTACTTGGCAATTTTCATGATCCGCGAAAATCCAAGGCATCGAAACAAAAATTAAGGAGAAAATGAAAGGTAAGTAGACGTGCGAGCCGGCCCGCCGGCCGTTATGTTGGATATTGCCGTTGTCGTTAACTCTAACTACAAAGATGAGGCAAGCGTAGACAGGGCGCAACAAAAATTGAGAATGATTATGGAGCGGTAACTTCGCATAGACTGTATTTCAGCTATCCCGACAATCCTTATTTAATCAATCAGACAGGAGGGACACCTACAAACAAAAAAGATAATAATGATGGCAATGGAACAACAGGGCGATGCTAATAATTGATACAAATGACAATGACAGCAGCAGCAAATGCAAGAACTATACCCCCGTAATAATTTATCATAAGCAATAGATCCAGGTTCACCTGATAATCCGCTAAAAATAAAGTGAATAAAAATGAACCTTTACTGAAGACAATTACGAGGCCTTTTTACCTTACGGTATAGATAGACGAAAACTGTATTTGCAATTGCAAAACATTTTATGATTCTTGATGTATATATGAATCGAGGTATATATATATATACGTAGTACACATGTTTATCCCAGCAACACCTTGTCCTTTTATAGCGATGGAAATACTCGGTACGTGTCTGAACACCTAACATGCGGCCTAGATCCGTCTGTGTTCTCCGCTAGATGTTATCAGCACTCCACGCACGCAGTGATTTTAGGTTGACATTTGTCTACGCCATGTTGCGACCTGATACTGTTAGGCCGACGTTTGGTCGACTTTTACGAAGCGTGAATTTTTGCTCGGCTTTTGGGATAGCGTTTGATGACATTTCCCGCAATCGTCAAGTTAAAAAACGATAGTATTTTTAAATTCAGAAACATTACCACCGAGTTCAGCTTACAACGTAATGGTCATCGGCCGTTCGTGCTACCTAAGGAGAGGAAAGACAGTTGGATCGCCTAGACAAGTTTGTGGTTTTAACACTTCTAGCATCTGTCCCCGTGATAACTTATTGGGTAGCGTGTTTGCCTGCTAATTTTTGGGTTCACATTATCGCTTCGTTTCGTGCTGGGAGCCAACCATCTGATAAAATGACTAACGACGATGGCGCACGTAGTCTGCGAAACGTAAAAAGAACTTTTGGCATCTTCTAGATTTCTGGCCTTCTTGAGATTTTTAATTTTGCTACGAGAACAAACTTTGATTTCAGTAGAACCTTTTGGATGGCGTATGCTTGGGCGACATTTAAGCGAGTCTACGCACCAGCGCCGCTTGTGTCGTACTTACAACTGAACAGCTTTTCGTGGATTAAGAGGCGAGTGTTTTAAAAATGACTAAACAGGGCTTTAAGTCTTTCGTTGAAACTGCAATCGTATTTAATATTGCCTATATTTCAAATAGACATGGCCATAAGAATGACACTTGTATAACATATGAAAATGTTTATTAGAATGTGTGTCTTTATTCAAACCCAGTTTTGGCATAAATTCCAATTTGGGTGTCGTACCCTCCACGAAGTATCATCAGTCAAATGACTGATCAAATGAAATGATACCGTTTTCGGTCAAAAACCTTCACGTCAACACTACTGTCGAACAATATATAATTACTAAGCTACATATAATTGTAGGCTAACTGTTATCAAATACGTTCGATGCTTCAGCTCAACCTCAACATGAGTTAATTCTAGAAATTCAACAAATCAGTACAACTCAGTACCAAAACACCGGCGAAGTTGAATGATCTCTATATAATTTTGGTGTCATTATCCGCTCGCCGCTACGTATGTCTCAGTCGGCCCGTCTGCGCCACGCAGGTCTGCGTACCGTGGGACCCGAACCAGGAATTCGAAGTTTTCCGCTCAACTGCTTAAGGCAACTTAGGTAGGAAATCAATTTCACATATCTAGTGGAATAGATATAGAGTATCCATCAATGTATATCTTTTCATAATTTTCCGTAGCTCCGCGATCGCTGCCCATCATTGGGCGTCTGCATTATTACAGTTTATAAGGTGCAGTAGAAATAATTGGCCGTTGGATACTACCAAGGAAGTGTCCAGGTTCTCAATTGGAACATAACAGAAGATATGCATGCAGGTTGGAAGAATGTTTACGTACAAAAAAAGTAAATAAAGAAACGGCACTATTACGTTGTTCAATCAAATCAGTTAGTTTTGCAATTTATTCTTACATTATTAATACTAATGGTAGTTGTAGCGGCGGCGTTACTTTAGACATTACACAAATTATAACATGGCCGATGTAATTTGCATCACGCCAGGTGTATATGTGTAATTATATCCCCATTTGCATGACTCTTCGTTCTGATTGATTCCTCGTTTATATATATATGTATGTATGTATGTACATACATATATGCATATATATGTATATATATATACACACACACACAGTTCTGTACTGAATATACATATGTGTGTATGTTTCTGTTTTGTCGTGCGATGGGTGGTGACGATATGGCGAAACCATTATTGGATAACAAACTCTTTAGTGACTACTTGGGTAGTTGTCGGGCCATGCAAACAACGCTTTGGACAGCTTCAACAACACTTCCGGTCATCCACAAATTGAGGTCGACCTGCAATCGACTACGACTTATCGAATTGCTGAAGAATGTTCGACACTGTATTAGCCACGGCAAAACGAAATCTTCTTGTCAGGGGTCCCATATCATAGGGATATAGCTTGGAGAACTTCAAATGCATAGTTGTAACTATAATAATAATAATTATAATATAACAATGGGTTCTGCGAGTGTAACTGTTTTTTCGATCACTTTTCACTTGTTCTCCAGTTGATCAATACGCGCTTACGCGAATACCGTATAACTAATCTGGCGCCTTCTGCTGGCCCACGCTACGACCTTTGCATCATGCCATTATGACTGATATTAACAAATGTTTCAATACAATGTACTAGTAACAGTACGTAATCGCATGTGCTTCAAATCCGCGCTCTGAGAGAAAACCCGGCGAGAACTATGGTCCCCAGGCCCATTCATACAAAATATAAATACGTCCTGTACGTCTTTTCCCATAATCCACAATCGAATCGGCTTGAAGTCGGGACCTAATCACCGTGGTCAGCCGCATCTAGTTGCAACTCGAGAGCTGTTTCTTCTTTTTGCCAGATGATCCTGAAAGTAGCTGTTGTGTGTGCGAGTGCATCAGAGAGCCGAACATAGCGGTGGATTTATCCTGGGCGTTTCGGCTGAATCTGGGATTGGCCCCGCGGTAGTTCCTTTGAAAGTTTACCGTTGGACGGTAGTCCTGCGGGTGGCTGTTACGTTGGCTATTGCTATCGTTATAATTAGTAGTCATATAGTTGTTATCGAAAAAGAGGCGTTGTTGATTGTGGTGACTTTTACGGTGGCTATTATTACTGTTGTTGAATTTTTGAAGCGATTGTGGATAGAGATTGTTGACATCTTCCTCGCCAAAAGTCTGCACAAGACTTTCGGTGATTCCAGAACGTCCGAATGACTTCAGTTCCTCAGTTGAATATTTGTAACCGTTTTGTTTTCGCTGCTGTTCAGTCTGGTAGGCTGCTAATTCAACTTTGCTTAGTGCTATGCCATCCGGTTCATAGTGATCATTCGAGAGCTTTAGATGGTCGAAGAACTTTTCGAAGTCAGTCACCGGAGTAGACTTGTCTTCGTTGTTTTTTTTAGCTGACAAATCTTGAGCTTCCCCAAATTCAGCATTATTCTCTCGTGAACTTTTCAACTTTTGCATCGCTGTGAACTAAAATGCAGACAAAACCAAAATCAAACGCTCTGGGTTCGTTATGAGCTCTGACTTGTCTTCATTTTACCTTAAATTATGCTGATTTACTGTGTGCTTAGCATGTAAATGATAGTTGACGCGGAACATGTAGCAGCTGCAAATGGGTAATTTTGTTTTTTAAATTAGGGCAAAACACTGCACGCAAGCGAACGAAAAAAAAAAAAAGACACTAAATACGTTACACTAACTTTTTCCGTCTCTGCTACTAAGTCGTAGTCGTCAGTTGAAATGGGTGCCATTCCTGGGTGTCGCTGGACGAAGACACCCTCGCTGTGTCTACGAATTTGCCGAAACGATGACAAGTGACCCAATAAAGCATCCTGAAAAGTGCCATTTTTGGTTTGTCGATGCTTTGCTGCAATTCGTCGCGGAGACTGTAGATTTTCACGGAAGAGATGCACGCTCATTCCTCTAGCAGTTTGCCTAGGCCAGGACCTATTGCCATGAATGACAGCCTTACCTTGATTCCTTCGTTGAGGAACACTATTAGGCTAAAATGTACAGTGGAATGATGATATAGCGATTAAAATAATAGCACAGTACATAAATACAGATACGAAAAGTACCGTTGCAGCGAATGTTAGAGTAGCATTATTACTGGGATACGCGATACGTTGTATCGAAATCTACCAAAAAGAAACAAGAAGCGATGTTCTGAGAGCAACAAAAGTAAACAGGCATTTTGAAATATTGTTTACTTTTGCTGTTCCATTATAAATTCTTTCTGTGCTTCAGGTTTAAGTCAAATAAAGTTATTGTTCCCCCGAAAGCAATTGAACCAACCCATCATCTAGTAGACATGACAGCCTCCAGCTTCTGGGATGACGGCCTTGTCGCCGAGCTGGCTTGAGACTTCAGCGCGCACCGCCGTTTTGTTCGTTCGACGACTACATTAGCAATAAAGAGCGCAATACCTTTTGAAAACATCTTACCGGGCAAAGTACCATCAGGTCATGATGAGCTGGCTTGACGTACGACGAGCTCTATGCCTACGTGCTGTTCAATGTCATACGTCGTATTATTGTCGATAGGTTTCTGCTTGTGTCAGTAACTTACTTCAGGACTGTAATTGTTTCGGTCCGGGTTTGCTCTGCTCGTTACCACTTACCTGACTACAGGTGATGGGGTGGTTTAATTTAGCATTATTCTGTTTATTATAGTTGTTCCAAGTATGCTGTCGGTTGCCACCACGCGGAAGCTCAGCACGAACAATCGCTGGGTCGTGTCGCAATGCACGACTGCAGTCTATCGTTATACAGAGATCGAATCATAATTATTATTTTACTACGCAGTCTTTCTTCTTTTTGCGGCGGCACTTCACTACCTAGCAGAGACTGCTTACCAAATATTCCAAAGCAAAGTTCTTCACTAATCACAAGAATAAGAAAGCGATACGATTTATATCGGCGAGTTCAGCTTTAAGTAATCTAGTATTTCTTCAGATATAGTTCATGTAAACTCACCCTCAATTACGTAAATTGAGCGAATCTGTTTCAACTGTAGCTCAGTTTCGCCGTAAGATTCTCCATTGTTGCTACGAGCTGAAATCCAAAATGTCCAATTAATCACATGATGATAAGCGCATCTAATTAGGATATTCAACTATAATTGAGTTATGGCTGAAAAGGTAGTTAGACGGGCCATAGGGATTTTGATTTGGGATCTGTAGATACATAATTCAAGCCCCAGACAATGCATAATAAATTCAACTGTTCCATTTAAAATGACTAAGAAGTCTTCTCTGAACATTGCTCATTGTGACAAACTATTGGACAGAAATTACCTTGAGCGAACACATGGCGCGATACACTCGGCCGGTGGGGCCATTTTGAAAGGTAAAATATAACGAAAAAGCAACGTATATAGATAAACTGATAGGTGAAACAGTCGTCGAAAAATGCACGTGTATCTTTCCCGTGGAATAAACAACGAGAAGGAGCTTTCCCTTGTAACGCTGTAATTCGCTGTAACGCCAATTTGAGGGTTCTACCAAAACAATGGGACCTGTAGGACGTCGCAGTAGCATTCAACGCTAACGTCCACTTGATACTTAACTTGCGTAGTTATTCATATGCATTAATACTTATCTATTGTAAAAAAAAAACACTAATTCAAAAGCAGTACACGTTGGCTGAAGAACGTACGTGCCAAATATAATACGCTTCGACAGGATCACATAAAGTTAACATGTGCCGCACTACATATTGTGTATATTTATTTCGTGTCTGAGCAACATAAAGTTCATGACCTGTTGCAATGTAAAATGTTCATAATGTATCAGTAGTATAACACTGACAGAAATCCCTTCAGGGCTAAAATGGTAGGTTCATAAGGGCTAATAGTTCACATTTGGATGGAGAAAAAAGTGTCAGATACTGGAAACATACGATGGCCTACGCAGTACGTTGCTAAATACGTTTCTTACGGGGCCGCTCGCTGGACTAAAGACTACCACGCCAGTCGATTCTAACGCATGTAGCAAATCCAACAGTTGTCTTTCATTTATGTTGCATGAACAGTGAGGATATACTCGTAAAAGACATATACATCTAAAACCCGTAGCATGCCTACTAAGGAACTGTAGTGTGTTATTGTTTATCAAATGACTGGGCAAAGAAACGCCTTTAGGCGTGGCCAAAGCCTGACGTGTCACTAGCTTTTGCGCATGCCGCACGAGTATTGCCTCAGGTGACCTTTGAAAATTCAAGTATAGTCAACAAGATCGTATCTTTAGATGGCAGTGTCATGGCGGACCGTTATTGAAACTCATGGACAGAGCCATTTCCACACGTGGGACTATTATTCATGCCGGAAACTGCCGACAGTTGATAATCATTTCTATAAAGAAAAAAAAAAGGTACGCAAAGGCGCCCACCTTTGGAGAGGACGAGAGTTTGCCTTGGAGTCAATGTCTTGAAGGTACCTTCGAAGGTTCTGCCTGAGCGAGTTTGAATAATCACTTTGTCACCTTGTTGCAGGGAATCCGACGTCATGGCCATCTCGACACAAAGACTAAAACGACAAAGAGGTTTAACACTCGTTGACTGGCAGCTTCACTACGAGACACAGTAGTGATGAGATTGCAGTGCGCGATTATAATGACAGGAATCGACGGATCGGAAAGCTGAACACGAGCGTCTGCGTGAAGCGTCTTGTTTTGCACGTCCACTTGTGTACACATGCCTGTTTTAAAGACGTGCGCTCGTACGTGGTGGCAGTACGACGTCTGGACAACAATATCGCCACCAAATTGATTTGCGTCAAATCTCTAAACGCTATGGACGCCTCATGGATATGGATCGCTAAACACTTTTTTTTATTATTGAATGAATGTAAAAAACTCCTAATTCTTGTCATGGTCATACCGGTTTTAGTTGTAATAATAGTATATAACATGTCACTCTTATAAATGGTACCATCATAAAAAAGGCGTTCCATAAGTGTTCCGTCTAAAAGTAAATGAATCAATGACTACCATAGAAATTATTTCATCATGATAGAGCTGAATGGTTGGCGCACGTTTTATCTATTACGGTAGATAAATTTTCGGTATTCCTTTAATAAGCATCATTCATCTGCTTTTAATTAGCACTGTACTTGCGCACATGCAATTGAATGATTATATTTTATTAAGTTTTTTTTTTATTCTATTCGCATCACCTTGTTTCATAATCGAGGTAGATCTTCCTAGCAGGCTACGCACAATGCGTCGTATCGTTATGTCTCGTGGTGCCAGAAATAGTAATTTTAGATCTGACTAAATCTAGAGTAAACAAGCTGTCATTGAACAGCGCTCTCAATAGAGCTTCTATAGCAAATGAAGTGCCTTATTGAGAAGAGT
Source organism: Varroa jacobsoni (assembly GCF_002532875.2). Taxonomy (NCBI): domain Eukaryota; kingdom Metazoa; phylum Arthropoda; class Arachnida; order Mesostigmata; family Varroidae; genus Varroa; species Varroa jacobsoni. The sequence continues at coordinate 32,713 of NW_019213389.1, forward strand.
AGTAACTGAAGAGTTGAGCGTGAAGATTTATTTCATGTGTTGACACGTCTTAGACTTGTACTGCTCTGCAATGCAATTAATTGTTTTCTGACTAAATCACTATGAATAATATTTGTGCCCCTACGGTAGACTGCGTCGACGGAGTCGCAAATAGCAGCAAGGCAAACTGAAAGAAAGCCAATTATGCCAACAATGCCCCTTTCAGCCTAGTAGAATTTTTCCATGAAAAAAAAAAGGCTTAATTTTCTTTGTCTTTGAAAAGTAATTTATTTTTGCTTGGTTAGTTCTGTTGAATACTGTGAGTCATTAGTTGTGACTTGCAGGCTTACGCGGCCTGTACTGCAGGTCACTTGCTTGGCAGACCTGATATCAAGTGACTGATGTGCGTCGTTTGCGCAGTCGCGTAAGCTACATTACTGTTATGAAACGTCTATGTGCAGACGAGCAACGGCCTGTTTGGCGCTGATAAGGCAAAATTGATCCTATCGGTGTTACAAATTAAACAAGGATTTACATCATAATCACAGATTTGTTTCTTAAGGTAAACGGTTTTAAAGCGTCATCAAGGGGACGCGTCTCTCGCTTTTGTTCAAACGAATTAAAATTTTTATTGGCCATCATGAGCAGCCCCGTTGATTCATCTTTTTCGAAGCATTTTGAGTTTTGGGATAACTTTTACAGGGGTACGTATGATTCTTCCTGAACTCAACTTCGTTGGCTAGTCACTGAGATAGTCTAGTGTGTCTGTGTATGCACATACTGCTACGTTTAGCGTCTGCTGTACTGTAAATACTTGATATTCTTTATTACTACAGCTCGCAATAAACTGAGGCTTGAAACGCATTAAAATTATGATGAACTTAGCAGTCTCGAATGTACTCTCACATTTATACTTTTCAAAGTTCTTTAAGTAAGGCCATTGAAATGCAGTTCCATGTTGTTTTTTTAAAAGGTTATATAGAGCTTCAACTGTTCAGGTGAGAAAAGGATTCGTATGTGATGACTTTATCTAAAATATAGCGAACAACAACGATTCTCTCATAATAAAACTAACTATCTCTCTCATTGGGGATGACATAGCTGCAGGTTCATCAGGTGCGCGAAAATGCGGAGGCTGTGGACGCCTGGTTTACGCCCCCGAGCAGGTCTTATGCCTCAGCCAGGCGTGGCATCGAAGTTGTCTCCAGTGCTCTAATTGCGGGAATCGCTTGTCACAGTCCAGTTATAACGAGTGAGTTTTCTTCCCCAAACCTGACTGAGTAACTGAATAAGGTTAGCATAAATATCAAACTTTGACAGATCGATTATGATCAAAAAGACTGACTTCATAATAAAGAAGCTCGTCTTGTTCGTTGTTTCCAGCGTCGATCGTGCTCTTTACTGTGACGCATGCTACCGTGTGGAGTCAGCGGTGAACCGCTTCGCGTCGAAAAAAGCGCGAGCTGCGGAGTCGCTTGACAAAAGCATAGAAGACTCCGTACTGGACATTTTGTAAGAAGTTCTTGCGAACACACATGCGCACTACCAAAGCAAACAGTGCTCAAACATTAGACAATAGATTCTAAACTATACTCTGATTCTGATGCAGGCAGATGTCGTGTACACCCATTAAGACCGAATATTGAGATTGCACTTTTATGACATGTTCATACATTTCAAAACACAGAACATTATCGCTATAAATATTGGATGATGCTTCTTTTTCGTGTTTCAGCCAGAACGTGTTGTTATTGTCGCCCGGACCATCGGGGATCAAGTCCCCCGAATTCGGACCCATAGAGGCAGACGAAGAACGTTGCGCGAAGTCAAATGTGTACGTATCTTTGTTCATTTAAGTTGACGACCATTGAATGAAGTAGCCAATGGTGATACGATATTTTTAAAGATAAATTTCTATTTCTTTTATTTCCGTTAGGCGTCCTTATATCAAGCAGGAATGCTTCTAATTTATCTATCACCTGTAGTTGTGTTTTGTTACGGTTTTAATTGGAATTACGCTCTATGTTGCTAGATATGTTTTTGAAAATCTATTTATCTCAAAAATATAAACCTCTTAAAATACTAAAACATAGTAAAGGCGTAGCAGAGAAATTAGCATGCAACTAATTACAAATCAGTAAAGATTATATTTCATTTTTATTGTATGCTATATAATTCCATTTATTTATATGAGCTCGTATATATACAAATAGTCGCAAACAAATCATGTAGAAGTGGTGTACATATTACAAGTAAATAATAGTACCATTACTGTAACAATAGTTGGGTAATGGCCTTCGTTCTTGGTTGGCCGAAAAAGATTTTCTGTTCATCCAGCTTTCCGAACAGTTAATTGTGAACATCTAACTTTGGCATACGTAGGAACGCCGACCACACACTAACTGGCCTATGGGAGACAAGTAGCTCACTTGATAACGCCGACATACGAAACTCCTCCTCCGACGCCAACGACACTTCAGCTGGCGTTTTCCCTTCTGACTGCACAAACTATTCGCAGCCCATCTCGCAGTCAGGCTTTGTTTGTGGCCCGCGTTTAGATGCACGTTCTAGGTCGACCTCTTGTGAAGATTCTCCCAAGCGATCATTTGGAACACGATACGATGATGGTTCTGCCTGGAAACCGATACGGAATCAGGACGTCGATACGAGCGTTGGTATAACCCAACCTAAGCCAACCAGGTTAATATGTTACCATTTTGAGATACGTGCTTGAAATCACGCAAGCTTATGCTATTTAGAAATCTACGATGAGCGTTACAACATGGCCATTCAGTAATTGGCCAAGTTGGGAGGTTAACTAGAAAAACTCGGCAGAAAATAGATCTTATGTTTTACTTCAAATAGTACAAATAGCAGGCATCGGGTTCCATTTGCTTAATAGTAAGTAAAATGCCGAAGACCCTGAATATCGTATCTTGCGTCTATATTTTATGTCTACCAATTACATAATTTGAATAATCTATAATACTTGATCTCGTTTAAAACATTCTATTATCACTGATAGAAAAATCAATATTTGAAACCGTGACCAGTTATACAAACGTCTGCGTGGAAAACACGTATGCCACGTATTTAATGTTTTTATCCATGTTAGTCTACGTAGTTCACTCTACTTACGACGGCGGCAGCTTTTACGTCTTAATACGATCACACGTTTTATTCATAAGTTGTACAACGACAACGACGGCGGTGACGATGCTTTGGCAAAGTTTAAATTGGTCCTTTGAGAAAACAACCAGCATTTCTTACAGCCCTTGGCGATTGTTTTCGGTCACAGAGATCTCCTATTCGGGTAGGAATGTGTACACAGCAGGACCATTAGCTAAGGCACGCTAAAGATAAATTAACGAACCCCTTCGTAGAAAATAGGGCCCTAGAGTATTTTGGCTTTTCTAGTATTATGATATTATTTTAGCTTATTGCAGAGTGAAGGAAAGTTAGTATTAGTTGTTTTATCCAATGAGCTAACGCCAAGCGTGTCACAATTACTCTAGGAGACGATTTTCCAGCGCTCTCGAACGGGCCCCTCTAGAGCGACTTAAAGGTGAAAAACCAAGGCAAGTTTATCACTTTTACTCATTAAACCAACCATTAGTTGCTATTCACAGCTACATCGTCCTTTATCGTATCACTTGATGATCACATTATATAATATCATCCAAAAGATAGATAACTTGTTCTGCTCAAGACATCAAAGGCTGACCATAAGACAGATAAAACAATGGTTAATCTTTTTAGGCTAAATGGCTAGAAAGGCTAAATTAAGGACAGCGTTTGAACATGAAACGACTTACTTCAACTTTTATCAGGCAACGCAATCACTAGACATGGAACTACTTGGCCTACTTGACTATTAATACTTGGGAGTTTCTTTTGCAGCGTCCGAGAGATCGCAGCCAAAATCAATCATGCTGGGGTAAGCTTTACTCGGGCTTCAAATATGATATGGAAGATACCGACTTTTTTTTTTCTTTCTAAAAACATACAGATCTTTTAAAAATATCCACAACAGTTGGAATAAAAAAATCACAGAAAAAAGGTATCTACTTGATATATTGGTTTCTAAGTGTCTCCGTAAAAAAAGTGTATTAAAGGTATAGCAAGTCTAAATAAATGTCCAATAAAACAATTTAACTTTTATTTAAAATTTAGTATTAAGACACACTGTCTTATTTCCGCAATGCTTTCGTAGCCATTTAGCAAACAACTCAAACCGATGCCCGGTACCTGTCGTTCCGAAACCGTTGTATTTCTTAACAGTCAACGCTAGACAGTCTATTTCGAAAATAGTACCGACGCTTTCAGGCTTTGTGAAACCTTAAAAAAAACCTAAAAGAAAAAAAAAGATGTACTTATTTCATGTCTATGGTAGAAGAGCGCAGCTAAATAGCATGAAAATCTAGTCCTTTTTATCGAAATACCGCTTTTGTTTTCCTTTTGTGGTTTATTGTATTGCATAAGACGTAGCATTTGATACAGTTAACGTTTAATCTGTAACGCGCGTCTAACGTCTGATAGTGTCATTTAGATACGGCCACGAGTTATCTTAGTTTGCTCAAGTTTCGTTAGTTAATATAGCCGCTATCTATAAACTGTCAACAGCAGCCATGACAGTGTGGTTCCACTCTATAGCTGCGGACGGGTGGGGTTATTGGGGTGAGAACCCATCACTTCTGCGGTGGCTGCAATAAGACGGTGCATCCTGATGAACAGCAAAGGTGTCTTGGGCGAATGTGGCATCGTAACTGCATTCGATGTTCAAAATGCTACAAGCCGCTACAATCAAACGTCCGCTATTTGGAGTAAGTAACCACGGACAAAATATAATATAGCTTTCAATTATCATTGAAATGATTCGAAGTTATGAGAAATACTGCAGTGAGAGCAGTAGAGCTGGCTATGGCGGTCGTGAACTGTGACTAGTACATGCATGCCGCTCGATTTTGGAAAATTAAAAATAGCATATTAAAATATATTTTATTGTTATTAGTTACAGCATCGATGACGTTCTTTTCTGTGACACATGTCTGAGCGTTGAAATGACGAAAAAGTTTTCGGTAAGGCGGAAAACCCTGGGTGATGTGGTGGTTCCTAAGGAACTCGCCCGAGATAAATGGTAAGTCAAAAATAATGTTAACCCGATTTTGTCTGCTTCACTTTTACGAAGAAGAAGGCTTTAATTGACTAATCGCGCGTACTTCAACAAACGAAAACTTCGCCCGAAAGCGTTTTCATGACACTATTTTTTGCAAAGAAAGATCTTCGTTCCCAGATTGAGCCAGAAGCACAGCTTCTTTGGCTATTTCTTGCTGAATTTCACTTTTTTTTTTTGCAGCGTTGTAGGGCACTTACAAGACGCCGATCACCGTAAATAGTAAAAACATTTCAGAGAACCCTATCAAGCATGGTAGATTTTTTAAAGCGTTTCACAACATTAAGCTTGAGCGAGCTCTCCATCCTGAGACTCGACAAAACATAGGTCTATATATAACTTCATATATTAATCGGGCACAGATTTTTTCAGCGTTTGTTAAACATGGTATTTTTGCGTTGAAACCTCGAGTCGTCTAGGCACCTTGTTCGTAATATGTAATGCACAAAATGATCAATCACAATATTGCTGCTTACTAATATTTATTTACGGCGCTCAATTTAACGTTTACCTGCTCATTTTCGACACATCCTCAAGCTTAATTATCATTTCAATATTCTTTGAAATAGAAAGGTGACACATCTAGCCAGATATCATTATTTAATTAGGAAAGTTTCTTCGATTAGTTGCAACCCCTTGTAATTTATTAGCATCGGTAAAGTTTAGAAGCTTTAGCATCACCGTCACTTTCCTACCTATCAGAGAAATCATTTTACGACCTCACGCATAAATCTTGTACGTAACGGAGCGGTGATTTGTTGGTTTCGGTTTCAGTGAACCAAGCTACTTCTACGTATAACTTCATGGAATCTGTGTTGTCGTCATAGTCGAATTTCAGGAAGGCGCTGCCGTCATGCATATATGTATCATCAAAATACAGTAATTAATTTATTGTATATCGTCGTGCTCAAGTTACTGGGCACTCAAGTGGCAGGGTGGCCCAAAACGAACGTTCGGAGAGTACTTTTAAGGGATGTTTAGCAAAACTTCTGATTCGTCATGGTGCTACCCTTTGCTTTTCAGAACTCCTTTGATACATCATCATGATACAATACATCGCGGCATACAGTATCAGTCTATTATACCTAATATATTACGAGAAGTCATATTTTCATTTGCAAATTACATGTTTCAATAAATACACAGTACGAAGCTCCTATTTTCTTTAAAGAAATACCTTTATACCGTTTTAACTCGTACTAGTTTTCACTTCCTGTGATCGATTCGATAAAAACTACCGAGCCAAAATAGTTGGTCGTTTTGGTTTGCATTTACTGAAACAGCGGATCAATCATAGTTAGCCGGTTTACACGTAATATCAATACAATCAATCAGCCTATCATCTGCATCAGCCTAAAGTATAATAATCTCTAATGACAAAAACACGCCCTGTTATTAATGGTAATAATATATGATTTTCAACGAAATTTTCTCAACTCTAAGATACTGCTAAGTCAGACTTTCAAGAACGAGGTTAGTTAGACAGCTATACTCTGACGAAGTGGAAGTTACACAATTTGTACCTTTTCTGTTAAAATTATTGCCCATTATCTCGAAGCACATGAAAGCCTTGTAGGTAATTTTCGCTTCACCCTAGAGTATGTGTCTTGCCTCCTTGCCTATCTGGCGGTGAGCGGAGCTGTTAAAAAGGTGTGAGTGCGAGGTTCTATCTTGGCACAGGATCTGACTGGTGCCAGGCAACAGTCTAACACGTCTGCACAGGCAGGCAGGCAGGCCCACAACACGCGCAAGCCATTGCGACTTTACTGCATCGACTCGTAAGAAATCAAAGAAGTATAGTGCGCGAACAGCGGAAATATAAACGAACGTATATTGAGATTGGGAAGTGTCTGGATAGCCGTCAACACAGGCCTTACAGAATCAGCCAGGGAAATCATAAACAAGTATAGGAACGACTGCGCAAGTTGGCAAGGTAAGCGATTTACAAAAAAAAATATTGGAATAAACGGCATAGGCAAGCGTATTAATTTCATACTGGATCCGGTTCGCAGCACTTGTCTTGCACACCCTGTTACAGTCTTGTGGTTTTACTTTTAACTACATGGATTGATAATCTGCTTCATTCTGCTAGATTGCGCAGTGTGTGCCGAAGGCGGGTCTTCATAAGGTACTCGACTATTTTTCTCAAGTGAATTGAAAAATGAGCGTAGGTAGACTACGATGATTTTTTTCGTTGTAAGTTTATGGGTATCACTGGTGGATTGCGTATATCTCCGAAAATTCAACTACTGTCAGGTAAGAAAAACTTCAAGAACATAAACTTAATAATATTGACAAAATAATAATAAATTAGAAGACTTTCAATATTTTTAGGAAGCGCTCTAGACGTAAGAAACAGGTTTGTGCGATTTACGATGACGATCAATGAATTCATATGATCGTTTGATACCTTTCTCCACAGATAGAGCTCTACAGTGACAGACCACAGTGGAGCTCTATCTTCCAAAAGGCCAGAATTACAATTCACTGATACTTCTTTGAGCGAATGCCAAACTATCCATGCGTATTGTCTTGGTATCACACGATTGATTGCACCCTTCAACACCTTGTCAATTGCAATTGTCAATGTGGTAAAATCGATCATTGACAAATGCCGATGATCAGAAATCATCACGTTATGCGTCTGCAGCATGATATTTCCTTGGTAAAATTGACATGATATGAGCAGTGATTATTCAATGGACAATTAAGGCACAAGGTACTGAGTTCCCCTTTGCACCAACTCGTATTTGGACCTAGACCAAAAAGAGCGCAATTTTCCCTGATTCGAGTGATTGGCATCGTATCATTGAAAGTCCTTCCATCAACGTATCAATCAAGAACCATGAACAGCTACCGTTACAAAACGCTGTAGGGGGAACAGACGTTAATTCACCTTTCGCCCTGTCAAAGTGATTGAGGTGTTTGTATAATTGGAACTCGACCTCACAGCGGTAAGCGTTACTTGTTTATGTGAAACCACATTTTCAAACATTTACTACTACAGGGTAATAGTTTAGTGACTAGTTTCACCTGTATGCCTTATGATATCATCATTGTTTTTCGCGTGTGGTTTGTTACAAAAACGCGTCAATTCATGTGAGTGTGTTTATTGTTGTAGTTGGTGTTAATATTACGTTTAAAATGATTTACGATGACACCGCATCACCGAATCGTACCTTATCCAACACAAATGAATACGGTCTACTCATTGTATCCGATAGCTGAATGTAGTGTAGTATGTAGGGATACGTTATGCTCGAGGTTCGAGGCACACGTGGTTTCACGCTAGGAGCCTGTCGAACGGCGGTGTCGGACGTAAAACTCAGAACACGGAGGGTGTAGTGTACCATTTTTTGCCCAACATGGCCATTCCGTTGGGTTGAGTTTTTGTTCCGAAAAGGAGTATGCAAGGTAAAGAAGATATGGGCGAATTTGCAATGCCGCCCTATCATCATCATCATCACCATCGATCTGAACAATCTTCTTTCAAAAAAATCAGACCGACTGTCCCCGTGAAATTTGCAAAATTAGGAGAGCGAGGAGAAAAAGTGGCTATCATTTTTTTAAACGAATCCTACTGTTGTAGATAGCTTATCTAACTTAACTAACTGTTCCTTACGATAATGGTCAGTTCATTCCTATATCATCTGTCCACTCTCAGGGCTAGAGGATCGCGCTCTGGAAGTAAAGATAACAAAAAAAATTAAGTGTCTCAGTGGGTTAGACATTCAGTCTTAAGTGGATTGAACACTATTATTTGTTTTGCAATTGCGTCAATTCTTTTTTTTTTTTCACTTTTGATAAGCATTAATATATCAATTATTTTAACGTTTAATACGTTTTCATTCGCATTAGATTAGGCGACATAGTATATCAGGCAGGAATCCTTTCAGAAGTATAATGCCACCTTTTTCATCTGCATGCTGAGCAAATTTAAAAGCAAGACACATAAAAATTATTGTCTCATTACGTAGTTGTCTGTTCGCCAATGTCTTTCAACAATCTATGGGCATTGTGCCACTATTAACTATTGTTATTTAGAGAGGCGTTTGACATACCCTTAGCACTACTACCTCTTGCCATCTGGCGTAGAAGACCTGTCCGACGAAGCTGTAAAAGCCAAGGTCAGAAGTTCAATATAATAATGCAGGTTGATAACAGCAATCATACATACAAGCGCTAGGGGTGAAAAAGCACGAAAATATCACCAGAGTTCGAGCTTCTTCGAGTAAGCAAGCACAAGCTTGTTTTTAAGAATGAGTGGCTTCCACAAAAGATATGCTCTTTCGGAACTTTACATAAGGTTATAACAAGGAAGTAACGTAAGATATTATCACATAGAACGGGTTCAGCTATTGGCTTTCGTCGCATAAATACAGGTCTACCTCTAATATTAAAGGTGTAGTTGGGTAACTTTGGAGATAAACCTATTCGAAACTTCGTAACCAATAAGTGACCTAAGCCTAATAATCCGCTAGAACTATATCCGTAAAATATGGGTGGTCAACTATAGCTTGACTCCTTGTCATTCAGTAGCTATGTTACATTCTTCCCTAAAGATAAACTAATAGTAACGAAAGACGAAACCTATGCATCGCGTGCTGAGCTTTTAATAAGACTTTCGAGAAAAGGTTCGTCTCGATGAGTTTCGTCATCAACATCTCTCCCCGTCTGAGTCCTGGTCCTTCGTCGGCGACCATCATGCTCAGCTACCTCTGACGATAGCATCGATCATTTGTCACGATCGATAACTTTTGTGTTCGTTAAGGACACACATCGCACCACCAGAATGCGTACCGCTGCTGAGCAGAATAAATTGGAAATGGTCTGGTCATCGTTTGTTTTCTTTTCTATTCTGTCGTCCGTTGCTCTGCGCATCTGCGAACCATAGTGCACTGAGACACTGCAGGAAGGGTTCCCTTCTGCTTGCTGCTTTGAAAAAATATATGGTGCTTTACAAATTAGCTGCGCATTTCGGTTCTTCATTCTATTTTGTACCATTCTCATTTGGCATTTTTTCTATTTCACACATGAACTGCGTTACAGTGGCCTGCTACAGAATGCGGTGAACATATCTTACCGAAATGCTTTGTCGAACGAAGGTTTTCTGATGACGTTATCAACGTCAGCTGGTGAGCCCCATGATTATTTTGCTTGAGTTCGCCTGTTTGCCTACCTAGCTTCACGCTGTCAGCAGCATCGGCGGGAGCATCAGCTGCTCTTGTTTGTACATTAACCTCGGCCTTGCCGTGGCATTTTCCAGTAGCGACGATAAAGCCTACGACGTCTGCAGCAGCCCTGCGACCTAGTGGCGGCTTACAGGTGTAATCTCTGATGCAACAGCAACAGTTCCATGCGAAATACCTGAAATGATTAGTCACAGCAATGAGATGCCATTTGTATTGGAAGTAAGCAGTTTTACAGCACAACTGTACTCGGTGGTAGCAAACTGAAATAGGCATGTAGGCATTCAGGGCTCTGTCTTCGTTCTGTCATTTTTATTGGGCGCCAATCACGATCAAATACACTCGGTGGGTGATCGTTCTTGGGGTGCAAGTTATAAGGAGGATAGCGATTTAATTTGTAGTCGAAGGAAACCTTCTCTGATAAGGCACTTTGTGCTAACTGTAATAACCTATCCTGAGGATAAGTTTTATTATAAATTAATTATTATAGGATAATAAAGCGAGAACGCCCTTAATGAGTGAAAATACATTCACAAAAAGAGGCATCTCTGCGACACGCAAGATGTATTTTCAGAGTATACTATAGAATACTGCGCAACATTAGCACCTGAAACTGCTTAGTGAGTCTTTCTTTAATATCAGCCGGTGGCAATGCTAAGCTTGACCCCGATCACTCAGCTCTCCTGTCACATATATATATACATATATTACTCTTGTCGCATTCGCAGTTCGCTCCTTTTTTTAACCAAGATAATAACTTGGGGTGGACTAAGTATAAGATGCAGACCGTTACAGTACACTCAGATCGCAATCTAAACGAGATAGACTTGTTTGAACGGAAGCCCAATGTTGAGATATAGAACGAAATCATCCGCTGGCGCATCGTTGATGTTCTTATGATGATCTCTACGTCGCACAATTCCCACAAGTCCTTTTCTCGATTTGGAATTATTATTTGGCTCAGATGCAAGGTCAAGCTAAGAGTGTCTTTTCTGCCTGCTTTGTACGCAAATCGACTACATTGACTTTGCGTTACGAATGAAGGTTGTGATGAAATAACGTAGTCATGTCTTTGATCGTGGGGATAATCTTTTAACGGGTTTAAATTAGGCACGCAATTACCTGTGTTAATCTCGTAAGTATTGCGATTGCGCTACATGCTTTACGCAGACTTATACTTTAGAGTCCTTTAGAAACGTCTTTGCATATGTGGTTGACATACAAAATGAATACTCATCATTGAAGCGTGGCGTGGTAATAGACATGATCATGTAAATACGTTAAACATTTTACAATATTTACTACAACGAATGACAAGGCTTGTTCGTGCCAGCTGTAGTGTATGCGTTAAAGCTCTTGAAGCAAACCGCCTCTCGCCCTATCTCGCTCTATTTTTGGCTCGATTGCCTATTATATTTATTCAGCTCAGATCTCTTATCTGGCGGCCTAAGCTATTAGTTTTTTTCTAAATCAATGTTTCGATTATTTTTCAATTCCCTTCGACTTTCTTAAAAAAAAACGAAAAAAAAAATGGATTTTTGACACCGAGGCACTATTTTTTTCTATTCGGGCAAAACATTGTGAAACAAGTTTGTACGGTGAAGTACGTTTGCATGAAACAATACTATTTCCACAAACCTATTGAACCTGGTGAATGGATCGATCCCACTTAGTAGGTCAATGACCGTACCTACATGACATGCTATGTCCTGATTGATTGATTGCACTTTGGGCAATAGATTTTTGTCAGTAAACTTAGAATGCCGTACGGGCAAACCCTAGACGACTGCTCACTCCACTACGGTAACATTACCTATAGAAGTTCGAATATTGCTTTATTGGCCTTCGTTTTCTGGCGTTTCCGACTGGTTCAGTAATATCAATCAGTTAGTAATTTACTCACGATTCTGCTCAAGGACAAGCCATAATATCTAAGTAACGCGTATTTCCAGAAGATGGGTCACTTGCCATGCCAGAGACTTATTACTTCGATGTCATAAATGTATGGTGTGAGTGGCGCACTAAATGCATAGAATAGTCCAGTAAATTTAAAGTAGCATTTGAAGTACTACTTGTTCTTTTCCTAGGCATATCTATCATAAAAAGCAATGTGTGTGCGAGTGTACTTAGCGAATTTAACTGCAACTCGAGTCGATCTAAAAAGTCGAATAATCTATGAATAGGCCTAATCTACTTCTGCAGGTACGTTTTAGCCCGAGCAGTACGACGGCAAAGTTCGCACTATGATATTAGGCTAACGAACGACGCCAGCTTTGCGCATCTGTGATTGTCATTGACGTCGTTCACCCAGATTGACCCGTTCACACGTTTGTTTTCGATGCCTGCCTATTTGAATATATGGCTGTTTGTGACTGCAATGCACTACTGCGTATGACTTCTCGCCTGGCTTTGGACGATAATGTCACTCAGTCCCTCATGATATACGATTCACTGACTAGATACCTGATGCTGAGAACCGAGCTGCAGGCTGAATTCATTTCTGAAGAGGCAGAACTGCCTTTTTGCGGTATTAATTCGGCACGTGTTTATGCCAGTGGTTAGTAATAGCGTGCAGAGAACTGTTGGTGTTTATTTCCTGTAAGTATATATGTAGAATGCTGGACGTCTTCCATGTGTTCTATGAGCTTCAAGCACGGCTCGTGCGCTTTCTTCGAACAAACAACACATTTATTAGTCTATGAGACGTTCTGGTGCGTATTTATACGAGAAAGATCACTGTCAAAGTTTCACCAAATCGTATTTCTTGCAAATGTCGTTTAATTCGCAATTATAGAAATGAGCGACCAAAAAACTGCGAAGAAAATGGCACCATTATGACATATGCCTAAAAGCTTCGAACGACGTATCTCAAGGAGGCCACTGCTCATTGCTATAGCCTATTAGCTTTCATGTGTTCGACATGTTTAGTGGATATAGCTGTTATAGTTTGATTCGTGCCAATCGTACCGTAATAAGATATGGGTGCATCTGCTGCCAAGTTGATCGATCACTTTCAGCACTCGTAAAAATTATAGGCAAACTAATATTTTTTTCAAACCATTTGCTTAAAAAGCATGTATAGTATGTATATATAGTATTGAATTTTCGGTTGAGTTGTATGACTCTATGAAACTGATCTGTATGATTGAATTTTTTAGTAAGGTTGTTTGTTGCATAACCTAACTTGTGTTGACTTGTGTTGACTAAAATTATAAAAATCTCCATATTTTTTAAGATTTCTAACACAAAAATAACCATCAGTATTGTCTGCTTTTTTCTGCTATTAATGGATAGTACTTCGGAATTGCACAGCTAGGACGTCTGAAGATTTCAAGTAACCCCAATACACGCCTTCATACCTGCGGATTTATCAGTAAAGCGTAACATTTTTCTGACGCATACATTTAGAGAGCGTAGTTTCTATGCTTGAAGCATTTTTTTACAAATGCATGATCTTGTCCTTTGTCACTTCGCAGATGTCTGAGCGTCAAGTACCTATCGAAAAAAACGAGATGTCAATACTCGATAATGAATTTTCGTCAATTCGCGAACGATTCGAGTCGGAGATGCGTAAGATGGAAGACGAAATGGCCCGTTTTCGCTCGATGGTGCTTGACCATGAAAGGAATATATTCATAAATTCCATCGTCCCAGGCATTGTAAGTATGGTAAATTCCTTAGATTGATACCCAAAATATTGAGTAAGTGATCGTATCAAAACTGCAACACCCCGAGATGACAAAGCAGAATAAAATCGAGAATTTCCGAGGCGTATCTTGCCACCTATGCGACTAATGGGTGCAAGTATACTGGAGGCCACAACCCTAAATTAAACCAGCTATCGTCTACCGAAACGAACACGGGTTATTACCAAGCAAGAAAAGTCCTATCATCAGAATGTTTTGACATGGTTGGCTTCTTGCCTTTTCCACCCCCCAATGACTTTTATTTTGCTACCATTCAGAGTGTATCTATTGCCATTCTTAAACTGACTACTAAATCACAGAATGTATGTGAGAAGAACTTGTTTCTTTTTGGGAAGTTTGTGTGTGTATTTGTGTTCGCGTCATGTGTTAAGATCGCTTCTATTTTTTACCAATTCTTGTGACGTTTACTCATATATATGGATATTTTACCCAAAAACATTTGTTTGTCGCCACTACGAAATTAACCATATATAATATTTTTGTATATGGGTTTGCTCGCTGCAATAATCGCGCACGAGGTCCGCACTCGTGGCAATAGGGAATTCACCAACTGCCTATCATATATTATTCTGCTTTCAGTGGCCGAAGCTATTATGTACAATATATATATATTTATTTAATATATATTATTATAATATATATATAATATTATTATTATTAATATATAATATTATTATTATAATATATAAGACACTGCTTATTTTTTACACACGCACCAAAGCCATGATACTAGTTTGCACGAAAGTTTCATTCAGCTTACGACACGGGTAACTGCTGCTTATTAAAAACAACACTGATGTGTTGCCTTTTTGGTTTAAAAGCAGCCGTATGCAGATCGTTTCGCTATAGTCGCCCGTTGTTACGAACGGCGATCCAGGACATGATCACTAAATCAGCTTATGAGCTCGGATTATAATTTCTCTATATTAGTGGTACAGATAGTAAGTCAAAACTGTATAATGCTTGATCGCATTCTTTACCTTGAATGCCATCTCTAGCCTGCAACCTTGTTCCCTGAAAACGGAATTGGATCGCCCCTGATCCAAGATAATGCCAATGGCGGCAAGGAGCTCAAACTTCGATTTGATGTTTCACAATATGCTCCCGAGGAGATCGTCGTCAAAACCGTTGATCACCGTTTACAGGTACGTTGTGCAATTGTTTCTTTATTCATCTAGCTCCTCACAAACATCGACCCACACCATCATAAAGTGTGCTATACAAACCATAATCCGAGGGCGTATGGTCTTCAGGCAAGTTTTTAACTAAGCCTTAAAGCCTGCTACGATAGAAGCACCATATACACCCCAGCCAGCTTGTTTCACCAGACAAAATATTTACACGTAAACTTTTTCCTCCTTAACATTTAAATTTCATTCTACTACATACGGAATTGGATCTTTTCTAAGTAGAAGGTTGACAAAGTTGACTAGGAATGTTCTAATTTTATTTGCTTAAGGGGTTTTAAAAATGTCAATATCCCCGTAAACTGATCTATTAGCAAAGCACGTGAGTAACCGTGTTATGTAAGATTGATTATTGCGCCGTGCTATTATTACTTGTCTACGAATTCTCTAAGGCAGGCTTTTAAAACGAACAGGTTTAATGTTCTACAGATTTTATTGCGACACGGCAATATTTAGCCTGCAAACATCTCATGTTTTTTTTAACTCTGTTATTGCGACTCAATAGTGCAAAGCATGTCTGGTAATTAGCCGCTACTATGAGCAACCTATTCCAATATTCTCAATATATATATAGAACTAGTAACTAAGCAGTAATTTACAATATTTACATTACGTGTCTATGTTAAGTTCATCGCCCAAAATTTAAGGTAAACAAATTAAGAAAATAAACCAGCAAAACAGGTAAAGACTACATACATCAAATAGATATGTAGGGGAGTTCCTCATCGTAAATTAATAAACGCAAACTCCATCTTTCTAACAAACGGATGCACTATAGATCAGTTTGCGGTGCTTGTTAATGATTCAATTTCATTAGATAATAATAGATAAATTATCTATATATATATATATATATAATTAATATATATTAATATATATATATATATATTAAGAATAAAAAATTAGAGGTCTCTTATGTGTAAGCAGGCCACTAAAACAATGTGAAGGGTCGAATAAAAATGTTTTCTTCGCAACCGTAAATAGGTAGAGGACTCTGGCTTCCGAAATTTCCATTGATACGTGTTCTTGTACGGCTTCTTAGGTAAGCGCAAAGCATGAAGAAAAATCTGATACCAAGTCCGTGTATCGTGAATACAACCGTGAGTTTCTGCTGCCTCGGGGTCTCGACCCAGCGCATATTACATCAAACCTTTCCAAGGACGGTATTCTGACGATTCAGGCACCCCTACCTGCACTTCCAGGACCTGGAGGACCGTCTACCGAAACATCTAGGACCTCCTAATAATTGTGTACAACAGGAGATGCTAGGTCTAAAATACAGTACACGTACCTAAAGACAATAAAATTTTTTCAGAGACATAACGGTGATGCTTGTCGTTAGATAGATCAGTAATGATATTTCTATTAAACTTTTACATGAAGCTTCACTGACCGAAAAACAAAAATAACACTTGACCGCTGTGGATAACAATTATATTAGTTACTCTTATTGAGAAAACTAAATTATTCCATTGCAATTTTCTTAGTTTCTAATTTCGTTTTTCTCTTAAATGTGAACTCAATAATCTCACGTGGTCCATAATGGTTGACTGGATTGTTCATATCAAAATGCTTAAGTTCACAACGGATTTTACCGTAGTACGTCACAAAGTTGCATCACGTAATGTTGCTGCCGGTCAGGCAATGACACACTTCATTTATTCCGGAACAACGATAACTCAGCTATTAAATCGCAGACTTCTTTTCTTTACATTTAAAAAAATTAGCAAACACTTAGGCTTATGTATTTTACACACACATAACAACTGGAGTCAACTAACATATTACGCTACTATTGTATAGGCAATAGATGCTGTGCCTTGTATTTATTTGCTTAGTTCGCTGTAATAAACGCTTCGTTTGAATAACTTTATCTTATTCCATGAATATGTATCTCACATGATTGATTTTTTCTCAAGGGCAAACTGTCTGTTAGTAGTCATATTATTTTAATTCTCAATGTCAGTTCATCGCTCAGTTACATTCGACTGTCGTGTAAATTTCCACATGCTCTGCTCATAATGTGCTTAAGATTTATCTCCAGCGTGCGTAATTTGCATTATCAGCGATGACGGGGATATGTATTATATATTGTTGAAATCTCTCCGTGGTGAGCTTGTATACGGTGCTTATTTAAAATTCAGGGAAACTTTAGATACAATCAAGATTAAACAATTATGAAAATTCGGTCCATCTGACAATTTAATAGTATTATCCAATCACAAATTATATATAACGGGAGGTACTGATGGTTAAGACTGGGAACCTCGCTTTTACAGAATTTTTCTGGAGATCTTGATAGCTAGTCTGCTAAAGTGTAAATCTTTGGAGGTGAATTGCTCACAGCATTAGTGCAATTTATTACATTTCGTAACTGTAATACATTTGAGGTGGTACAGAGAACAGATCTTTAAAAGACTCTTACGTTCTATTACTAAAGTTTGCATGTCAGAATCTATTACGCTGTAGGTCAATAAGCGATCGATATCATCTAACCTATATGCACTACCACAGTTTGTATTTTAATATAATTACGGAAGTATCGAATTCACCACATAGGCAACCTCTATCTCTTAGACCGGTCCATCACAGCTGCTGTCAATATGAAAACTGGCTTTATAGGGACAACGATCAGCATAACTGTGACCATGGCAGCGTGTTTAGGAATGGTGTAGCTCTGGTCTTCACTGTCACTCGCCAGAAATGATTAGACGATGCTACGCATTCGTACCAGTCAAAAGAAGTGGCAGTTCTGCATCAGTTCAGCGAAATCGTGATAGATGTTTACGGTGTTTGCGATCCTCACTGAGCTGATAGGCACTTCTTCGCAATAGACGAGGCTCTCGATATACATTGTAGGCTTAGATATCTTGTTAGATACAGCTCTTGGTCTTTCATACTTCATATATTCACTGTATTCAACGGAAGGGCTAGTAACTACACTATCGAAACCTGACCGTATTGATCGGTTTTTAGAGTGGAGAAAAGTAATATCGCACAGCATTAGGCACAAACGGAACTCTATCGGAGAGAAAGTTTCACGCAGAGGGAAAGGACAGGCTCACCAGTGACAGAAGGTATTAGGCCTCACTAAAGACCCCTCTAGTAGTCGTCAACGTCCGTTCTGAAGACGGCGGCTAGCAAATGGACCAGTAAATGCTTAAAAGATGTTCTATCGACACACAAGATCACACCATTTAGCAATAGATGCATGCATTGCAGAACCAAACTGAGCGCCCTCAGACACTGCGGTATATTTTACTTAGGAACCGAAGAACATAGAACTGTCGTAGACGAACAAACACTTGTGCGCGGGTACTCAGGACCGCACAATTTCCGTGTATTTAGAAGCCCGCACATCTATACAGAAGTGACTGAAGGCATCCAAATGAGCTGTTACTCATGCTATGTGAGCGCAGCCTGGTCTTGATCTAAGGTACAATCGTGATTAGCACATTGGCTGCTTTAAGCGTGTCCAAATTTTGTCTTCTACAATTCGAGATCCTAGGCGGTTCGGGTCCACTCACGTAAAAACTACTACTGAAATTAGATAAAAAAAAAAAAAGTTAAAAAGAGCTGCTAGAAATGTTTGCGAACTATTTTTTTTGTACCACAATGCCTGTCTCTAGATGCACAACGCGAGAACGTTGTATCTCTTTTTTATTACGAAGAAGGTGACGACACCTATTCACATTTATATCTCATGTTTGTATTTTATGAAACACTAAATAAATCGTCAAAGCTAAAAAATACAGTAGTCCCGTAAAAAAAAAGAGCTTTTTGTCTTCTGTTTAATAAATGTACGAGGTCATAGTTTTTACTTCACATTTCTTGATATTATATTATAATGATCATTAATATTGTAATATATTGTTTTACCATTTTCGTTTTATCACTCCACTCCTTTCTCTTTATTACTGGCTATTTCTACCCTATCACTCATACTTCTTATTACTCACATTTTAATCATCTTCATGATCTTTCCAACCAAAAGTATGTTGGTTATTAACTGCTTCACGTACTGTTCTCTGTACTTCGCTCTCCAGATCGCCTCCGATATCCGGCTTGCCGAATGACGCTATATTTGCCGTAAGAACCCGCAGGTATAAGATACAGTCACATGCATATAGTGACAACATTTTTTACTCATATGTTCCGCAAATGGGATTTATTCGGCGAAATATATTTCCTTTTACAACTGCAGGCAATGATTTTGCTTCGATCATCACCAAAGATATTATCCTTTTACTTTGAAGCCAAAAAAAGGAGACAGTACCTGAAGAGGCGTTATGGTGCCACGTTTTTCCACTTTTTTAAAAGTTGCACTATCATAGTATTGATGTATCTGTTGTCTAATATTGTTGACGTTTTTCTTTCAGCTGTAGCTTTCCCTCTGGTTTTATCGCAATTTGTTCACATAAGTCATTGATTTCGAATTTTCGCGTTGTGCTAATTAAAAGGTGACGGGTACATGTGACATTGTGTAGTTTATTTGGGCTTAGTTATTCGGTGAGCATGAGGAAATCTGTCCTTGTCGAAATCAACCGTCTCTTCGGTGAGCCGTCTTGCGAGCGCATCCCGGATGCTGCTTTGTAAAGCATCTTGGAGCGCTACTGTGTTCCGTTGAACGTCAGCATTGAGTGCGTCTACACTTGTTCGCGGCCGGACGCCTGCACGCTGAATTGCCTGAAAAAACAACAGGAATATGAAAGAGCACATTATAAAAATCGCCTGACCTACCTCGGTATCGATGTAATAGGTAGACATGGGTAATTACAAACTATGTAAGAATTAAATGCCCTATTTTCTATTAGATTGGTGCACGCTATAGTATTGCTAAAAATAACGAAACAAATTTGAAAAACAACCAGGAAATACAAAAAACACAAACTAATGTTGGCTCAAAGATTACCTGCTGAATGGATGCAGGGACGTCAGATAGCTGGCTAGGACTTGTTGGCTTCATGAGTCGGCGCCTTTTTGAAGGCATTCCTGCCAGATACGCGTCACTAAGGGGCCTTTGTACAGCACTTTGGGAGCCCATGTCTCTCGCAATAATTGGTGCCCAACCAGGGGGAACACCGCTTATCCATTCAGACCCTGCAGAAGGTTGTGTATCCGGGACAGCTGCGCGTAGAGCGCTGAGAGCTGCCTCGTGACTAACAGGTGATTCTAGAGTAACCTGAAAACAATAATTGCAAAAAGTTTCGTTTTACACAAATGTTGTCTATTTTCTAATTTGGAAACAACTTACGAAAACTACAACGTAAGCTTTGCTCACCAACCTGTGCGTGCTCCACAGCAACTCCATTATTGACATTTATCGCTTGGTTAGTTGGTGAGGCATCAATGCTCGCGTGCGTTGATGCGTCCACATCCATTCGTTCATCAGGATTTGGCATATCTCCTTCTTCGGTTGCAGTAGGAGCTCGACGGCCGCTGCCTTCCTCTGCTGGTTTCATAACAATATATTCCCTCAGGCTTTCATTGATACGAAGGTGTTCACGATGTGCACCAGCCTGTGTTACGAACGCTGTCACCAAGGGCATATCGTTCTCTGCACGTTCAAACTGCCTGGCCCTAGCTACGATGATTCGTTCGACCGATGCGGTGCCGTCCCTGCAGCACATGGCTATAAGCGACAATGTGTCCTTCACAAATTCACTAAAATGTTCGAAAAGACGATCACCAAATGTAGGTTCGTCGTCTGCCTCCAGGATAAACTTAAATAGGTCAAAAACACGGGCTTTTAGGAAACCGGAAAGGCTGGCCACCAGGTCGACATCAGGATACAGATCAGCCTCTCGAGTTTCCTCCGGTATATCTCTTGCTATCGAATCGATCAAGGCCCCAAGTCTTGTTTCGAGCAATTGCGGTGTGAATGGCTCGCCATTAAGCAATCGCCGGTTTAGAAACTCTCTAAGGGGTGTTCGAAGTCCGTTAAGACTTCGATTGTTTCGCTGTAAAATTACTTCCATGAAATCGCTCGTTGTCAGTGTTGACACTATGGTCGCTAGCAGATCATTGATAAATTCATTTTGCACTCCGTCGTTCCCTCCTACTTCCCAGTTGATGAAACTTGCCACCGGCATCGAGTGGAAGACACCCATGCCAGGGAATAAATTCTGCATAATAGTCTCCAGAAGCGGTCCACTGGATTGGTTAGGAGCTCTTGGTGGAGCTGGTATATCGCCATCTCTTTGTCGCCGATTTGTTGCGGCTGGAACGCTCGACGATCTTTGTGGTATGGTCCATCGGACTCGCCCTTCAAAATGACGATCGATGCGTCGCCCAACAGTCGAGAAGATCGAATCACAGACAAGAAAGGGATCAAATACTTCACGTACAACTGCTGTTGGCCGTAAACCTGTATGACTCGCAGTGGCTGTAGGTATTGTGAACGCGGTTCCAGCGCTGCCTGATCCGCCGCTTCCTGCAGAACCTGCACTAGCCCGAGTCCCTCCCATCGTAACCCCTGCAGTTGTCGGTGTCTGTGTTGTTCCTGTAGTTGTATTGCTGGCCGTTGTCTCTTCTCGCGATGGAGTTTGACCAGCGCTCGCGCCAGCTGTATTAGAACTGGAGCTTGCAGCCCGCGAAACACTACGAAAAGCTGCGTTCGATACACGTCCTGAAAAATTGTATAAAAAATATCTAGATATTTCTGGCACGTGACCTTGTATGGAAATGTTACTAGCCCAAACCTTGCGATACCACATATATGTATACTTTATCCGAAAATCATTGCAACTGCAGTGTGAATTTCCGGCTTTCATACTTGCAGTAATAAGCATTGCATAAATCGCACGAGCAACTGATGTTTTTAATGTTAGATTCAAAACTTTGTCCTGGGCGGACCTATCCACGTTTAGAAAGCACTTACGAACGAAGTCAGCTGGGTTGAAGGACCGACTTGGTCTGTCCGCTTCATTAGAGGATCCACCGGTTTGGCTATTACTCTGGCCTGTAGCCCCCTGCTGACTTGCAGTAGTTGATTCATCCTGCCTACCAGCAGCAGCTGCTGCCGCTGCCGCCGCCGCGGCTGCTTGAGCTGCGGCTTCGGCCACAGTCATCCCTGAACCCTGGCCCGCAGACGTCTGACCGGAACCGGTCTGAGCTTCACCACTCGCGGATAGATTTCCGTTTCCATTTGAAAGGAAAGCAACTGTGTTGACGTTAATCTGTGCACGGATCGGAACTGTATGATCAATGTGGTGGCTAGACACTTGGCCTTCAGGCAGTACTGGTCCTGAAGGTCGCACAACGAGGTGGGCAGGGTGTCGTGGATCAATTTCGAGATCACTAAGCAGATGCTGTACGTGAGATATCGCGTGAGTCACTTCGGCAACACGATAGGAAACTCGGCGCGCTTCTTCCAAATTAACTTCATCCGGCGTCAAGGTCTCCCGTCGAAGAAGATCTCGATAACGATTTAGGAATGGCTGCAAAAAAAGGGGTCGAAAAGAAAGCCCTCGCTATGTAAACGATATAGCAGTCAGGTGCAACAGGATTCACATTTGCCAGAAGCTGCGCATATACCAATGAATGGGTAAACTAAATTTGTCTGCTTAACAGCCTTTTCGACCATGAAAAACAAAGCACCGACACTATAGCCTGCCTCTTATCTTACAGAGATCACAACTAAACAGTTTAATCACCTAAATTCCGAAATAACGGTACGATGTTTTACTTTTTATAATGACTGGGTCCACACATATTTTGAGAGGTTCATTATCGATCAGCAGAAGTTATTATTTGCAATTACTTTATTTTTCACAGGTTGCAAACTTTTAAATTAGAAAGATCTTCGATCGATCGAGAGGAATATATTTTTTTATATCCTAATATAGTCAAACACATATTCTAAAGTTGCTTACCGCCAACCGTTCGTTGAGATAGTCCAACTCATCGTAAACGTGTGCTAGAGTTTGTCTCGTCGGATGCAACTCATGAAGGAGGAGGAATGAAAGCGGGCGCCTCGGATCCCGCTCGGCCTGCGACTGACTATCTCGTGACGGCTCCGATGAGCTGCCTCTGGACCGGTTCTATAAATAAATCCAGGATAAGCAAATTAATGTGCAAAAATGTTCACCTCAAACTGACGTTATAAAAAAAATAAAGACGT
Source organism: Varroa jacobsoni (assembly GCF_002532875.2). Lineage (NCBI taxonomy): Eukaryota > Metazoa > Arthropoda > Arachnida > Mesostigmata > Varroidae > Varroa > Varroa jacobsoni. Next base: position 56,070 of record NW_019213389.1, read on the forward strand.
ACCTGAACTTGAGTGATCACATGGAGTTCGTATTAAAATCTAACTCCATAAAACATGTAGTCCATGTTCTACCTTGTAATATATTAATTCTATTAATTTTCAAAAAGCTTAGCTGTTTGACAAAGAAGAAATGTTATCCAGAACCTAAGTAGGACAACTTGCTAGGGATAGCTCTAATCGCTCTAGGGAAAATGCACTTAATGACACTCAGAGGCATCAGAACTTTAATTGTACAGCCCATATATAACAAACTATCAATAATTTAGCTATTATTAACTTTGAAATAAAAAAAAAAAAGAAATCCAACCTCCGACTGGCCCTCAGCAGAACTTTCGATATCGCCAACAGCCGCCTCCGTCTTTACCTGCTGCCCCTCATGGGGAGCGGTTCCCTGAGCTTCTGCCGCTGTTGCAGATGTCGAAGCTGTAGATGCTGACGGAGCAGCCGTTGAGGTAGAGGGAGTAGCCTGTCTTTTTTGAGTGCCTCCCGACTGCGCATGATGCGGCGGGTTTTGCACGGCATACTCTTCGGGCGGACGGCCTTCAAGGACGTTAACACCATTAAACGCTAACCGCAACAAGGAACGAACGGCGAGAAGTCGACTATGCACCTCTTGGTGACCGCTTATTTCCGCTAAGGATTAGGAAACCAAATGAAAATAGATTATGATACATAGACACATGAAAATATAACAGTATAAAAATGAGCACGGAAATTTAGATGGCGCTCAATGAGACCACATGCTTCAACATTTAGACGTCCGTAGTTTTATCACAATCTATCGCTGCAAGGAGACCTACCAAACTTTAGTGTAGTAACGTGCACTTATGGCACCCGCACTTTTTGGTTTACTAAATCTCACTATTAAATCAACTGAAGAAACTCGCACGCTTTACAACAAAGACGTCCAGCTCTGCTGAATAGCACATGAGGTTTGAACGTTCTGTGTCAGCGCAATGAAAGGTTATCAGAATCTATACATACCGATATTTATGTGGTAGTTGACATTATTGTCTTCTGGAGAGGCTCCCTGTGACACAACCGTAGCTTGCCGACCTATATCCACCATTGATGAAATTACTTGCTGGATCATTTGCTCAAGCTGTTCGGCTCCTCCACCAGGGCCACCCCCTGCCGCGACCTCCACATGCGGTAGAGTAAAGGCTCCGACGTAGACATTATTCCCTGCGCGTTCACTAATAGCGCGCCCAAAATTAACAAGCAAAGAAAGAAGATGATTATTACAGAAAGGACAAAAGCGCCGGTTGCCTTTTTTTCGAATTTCATTGTAGACAGCGCCGACGAAGAATGACAATATATGGGCCACGTATAAAAAGAGTTTGAATGAGGCCAGGAATAAAGAAAGTGTCGCTGGCTTGGAGGAACGTAAACATATATACAGCTTAATTATCATGAGCAAATCTTATAACACCTCTCGACTGTCTTAAAGGTATGCCACAATGTTTACGTCGCTTGTCTGCACTCATAGAGGGATAACGCTAGAACAAACATTTTTGAAACAAAGCTCTATTGTTAAAATCATCTATAAAAATAAAATAACTTTTAATCCAATTGTGCTCACTTAGGGTTCACTTAATCCCTGCCATCTTCAGCTGCATTTCGATATGCGTTGAAGTGACTCATTCGACAAACCAATGTCAACAAATAAATGTTCCAATAGAATTGATTTAAAGCAATGCGTAACGCACAACTATGTTGTGATTCTTTGAATAAATTACCACATGTGGTTTGACGATCTGTCTTACACAACTCGTGAATTAGAAATCCAATAACATTTCCAGATCTGCATCAGACCGTACGCAGGTAAAATAAAGATATACAACTGCTTCAAAAAAACACTATTGCAACTCGGCAAAGTGCACCATTTACGGCTACCAAACGAGGAAAGTAGTTGCTATGCTGCCATGTGGGACACCTATATTAGTTACACTTTTCCCACACAGGTCTGGTATCAACAAGTCACAGGAGATATGAGTGACCGTGACATCTATGGATCAAAGTGATCAGCCTAAGCTGACCTAGATTGGCTCTAAAAACATCAGCAGTCACATGAAATGATATGGAAATGTTGCAAACATTTTCTTTTGGCTACAGTTTTTGCCACACTAGAACACGTGGCACATAGAGACGTGTCACAAAATGAAGGAAACTGTTGCCTCGACTTGTTCTTTGCCTTTGTTTGTTTTCTTAGTTGTTCGCTCATTTCGAAAAAGGCAACGCGGTATGCGGCGCTTACAGGGGAACGCGGTTTTGTTCTCCATGTGACGGCTGTTGAGAGTTATTGCTGTTTCGTGATGTACTGTCATCGAGAGGGACAGCTACTGGCCCCCGTGAAGCTGGGGGCGGGACTCGTTGGACCAGATGAACGGTCTTTCCTGCAACGTTGCAGTCCGCCAGTCGGTGGTCGTCCTGCAGAACTTTGCCACCGAAGATAATGCGCTGTTTGTCCCAGGCAACGCTCTACAAAATTGTCCAATCATCAAGATGAAGAGGAACACCAAAAACAACAAAAACAAGAGCCGCACGCGCACGACCGCGCACATAGACGAACATATATTATTGAAGTTAGCATAATAACATTTTCATAGGGGAGATATACAAGTCTCGTCGATTAAAAATTATTAAATATGTCCCTAAATGTGTCAGAAGGAAAAGTTGAGTATGATAGGAGGGGGGGACATCAATAGATTTACAAGCCATTTATAGCAATGGATCGATTCGGCTCCACGGCCCAAACACCTAATTCCTGCGTAATCTGCAGTAAGCCTCTACAGATCGAAGCGCTAAAAATAGTGCTCAATCCACAATTTAGATTTTAGGTTAATCAAAGTTATTTATTAGGATGATGCTTCATCCGAGTTTTTCCGTCTATAAATGATTTTAATAAGATTTATCTAAATCCAAGTCCCCTTTACACATCGATTTGGAATAATATCCCGTAGAGAAGTGTTAGTTAACACAATTTGGGACTACATGTGCCATGTGCATATATGTGTTACATCACATACATAGATATATATATCGAAAATTTTCAGAACTAAACTACTTACCACAGTTTGAGCGATGTACTCTTTAAATTCTTTCACTGTGAACTGTAATGGTAAAAAAAGACAGGATTTGTACTGTAGTTATATTATTGCAGTATGAATGTAAGAATCGTGAAAAAGAAATGCTATTTTTCAGATATAACCAAAAATTAAATCTTGAGGAAAACACATATACATTTTCTATTGGCATGAAACGTATACAAAGTAGTGCATTAGCACAACCATACTTAATATGTGCGAGAGAGTTGCACTCTGCAATTATCTACGAACCAGGCTACTGTCGTGATGTCGGCAAGAAGTAAAAACAAGTCCGAGTAAACCAAAAGACTCTACCGGATAACAAAAGTACAAATAATGCAGTTTTTGTTTTATGTGTACTTCTCAGAACATATATGTAAATGTATAAACAAAAGGTCATTCTACGAAGCTAATTTTACTATAGACCTTAACCTAAGATCCTTATTGGTGTTTTCGAATTTTTCTCGGCTATTCTGATAAAGCTACCATCAAATCAATATCTAACATATTTTCATAGATAATCAGTGCCTCAGCCGTGCCAACGTAGGTTCCTTATAAGTGTCTTTTAACGCGTAGGCGATCGTAATTGCTAGCCTGCACGAAGACTTTGACCAAGAAGTTACTAACTTAAAAAATCTAAATTTGAAAAAAACGAGAAGTGAAATAGCCAGACATATAGTGGAAAGGCACAAAGACCGAAATATGATGAACACATTTTTACATCATGTGTTATCTGTGCTTTGGGAAATCTTACCTAGTTTTAATTCGGAATGTATCCCAGTTTTCTTAAGGTGGCATTACTGATATACTGTGTAATTTATTTTGTTATGTCCTGCTGTACATATGACAATAAGAAATGGGGTAAGTCAGTGTTAGTCAGACGCTTCCTATACCGCGATCCCTTCTCATGCATGTTTATTCTGGCCATTTCTGCTGACACTTGGCATTGCACAGCGCACAACGAAACTCAAAGGCTATATATCTTTCTATCTGCCAGGAATTGTAAAGATGATGTTCGTCGATTTTATGGAAACAAAGCGATACCAACAGCCGTGAGCTGAACAAATGATTGAAGTTGTTTTCCTATATGTTCGTTTGGTATCATCACACTCGTTTCCTAATATTCTATCCTAAAGTCTAAATAAATACAGTATTCTGATCGTACGGGAGAACGATCCACTTACCTCATCAGGCACTGAGAACTGGTATACGTTGGAATCCAACGTTTTCACTGTCAAATCAATCGTCATTTTGCTCTCGTCTGTGAGTGGTACCTAAACCAGTCGCTAATAGCCCTCTGAGTTGTTCAACGATACGCGAGCTAACTTTTCATCCACTAGTCACACACGGGACTCGAGAGAAATATCGGAGCCGTTGAACGATGTAATGGATTTTCTATCAGTAGTCGCTGAGGGCTACTCTGTCTATCCTCGAGAAATTTTATAGAACTCACAAAACCATTTATGATTCAACAAGAGCAACAATAATAATGCTGCTGTTGAGCTCAGTATCCAATCGCTCAGACACACACATAGCCTATGGCCACAAAACCCTCAGCTGAACACCAACAGCCACAATCAAACAGCACCGCTACTAAAAAGCATCCTACGGCCACAATGTTCAACCAGCTCCCCCCACTTCTCGAATCGCAAATGATGTTCGTCGACAGCAATGGCAATCGTAGAGATCGTAGCGGTAGAAATCGATGAAGAAGCAACTGTCGTCACAACAGCGATGATGGCGATAGCAGAACTATGTTCAATGGCTGTTTTTCATAGGGTGCCTCTGTATTAGGCTGAACAACATGCAAACAGACGTCCCCATTTGCTTCTGTCTGCTGTCAGGCGGTTTATGACCGCCAACAGCTAGATCCGCCAACGACAGCACTGTGTATCGTGCTGCTGTGCGTTAAGAAAATGTTAGTGTAATCACTTAACATAGATTGAATATTATAAATCTTTCGAGGCTGTGCTAGGTGCATTACGCCGCAGTTGTAGGCTATGTTTCCGTTCGCTTCTTTGGGTATGGCGATTGCGGAGGGATACAGCAGTTCGAATAGTTTGGCGCGCGATGCTATTACAGGTGAGACCTTTGGAAGTAAAATTTTTAGGTTAGAATTAATTATACCTATACACTTAGTGAAACTAGCAGGTTGATTTTCGAGTCCAAACTTAAAATCGCTTTACTAAATTGGTTTGAATTATAGTTAGAGAATACAGTAAGGTCGAAGTTCACCAAAATGATGAAATAGTTTCCTAGAACATGTCCAGATTTTTCAAAAAATGCGCGGAATATGTCAATAAGATATTATTAACTGTTCGGTACCCTTTTTTTGGTAAATCTGTTCCAAAAGCTACCTATCTTGAAATATCTTCTTGAAAGCGTCCAAAGTAAACTCGAGGAAAGATGTGTTTTTGTTGACGATGCTGATAGAGATATTATCGCGAAAGATTGCCATAGAAAATTTTCAAAAAATGCTTCAAATTCAAAGTTGCAATCTAAATTTTTTGACGGAGTTTTAAAACATTCAGAAGACACCTAAATAACTTTGAGGGTTACTTCTATGTTAGCCACCAATTTAAAGCTTGAGTTAAGGGCTCGCTCGTGCCTTATGTGCCTAAGCTAGCTCCACACCAAGCGTATCAATAATCATTTATTCATTAAAGGTAAGAGCTCAATAACTAGTAATTATGTTTCCAAAAATGTAGTGGTAAGTGTATTCGAGCGTGGCGCAAAAGCTTGATTAACGAAGTATGTGGAAAAAATTGATCTGTACGTAGATAGCCAATACGGATTTCGTCTTCGCTGGCCGATATAATTTGATTTCAGCGGCTTGCAGTTTCAGCATGGTAGCAGCAGCGGCACAAATATTCCTAGCTTGGAAGTAACGCAGCTGTACGGGTCTTTCTAGATGCGACTAAGATGTGGCATAATACTGCGTAAAGGTCCTGACTTATCTCAGAATAGACAACTGTTCTTCCAAATGGTTCTCTGCGCGTTTATCAGAGCTGAAGTCGAAAATATAAATAGGAACGATCTGCCTTGATATAACCATTACGAAAGTAGGACTACTTGCTGGTGCCTGTATGTATTATTTCGTAAATAAATGTGACCTATTTTACTGAAGACAGAGATTCTTCAAACGCTCCTGGTACTTAATTTGCACACAATACTTTATAAATATATGAGGTATCTGGGCATTCAGCTTAGGGCAATAATTCAGCGATAAATGAATTTTATTAAAAATCGCATTTTCAGATTTTTTCTCGCTTGACCCCAGTCTGCATAAACAAAAACAGATGACGCACTTGGAAAATTCGCACATTATCCCATACGCACCAATGATGGTGACAGAAGTTACGTAGTGTACCATTGTAGATCAGTACTTCTGCTTTGGTACTTGGAATCGCTTTTTGAAAGGGCATTAAATGGTAAGCGGTTCAGATAATTGTTAAAAGACGTATATCCACTGTACATCTTCTTTCCCCTGTCTTTTGCTTACGACCTGCTTGTTTATGTTTCAATGTTGCATTGTACAGCATATGGTGTGCCTGTGGAACTTTTTCTATACCACGTATTTTCTTTACTGTTATATTGTAATTTCTGCAAACAAAGTATGCTTTCAAATCATATCAAAATATGCTCTGTTCTGAATATATGCCATATTTAAGTTTGTGTAACTTAACTTTCGCCCAAGATTCTGTTGATATGACTCTGATTTTTCACTTAACGTAACATGTTGTCACTTAGGCGGTAGTTATAATCGTGAAAATTACGAAACTTTTTTAAGCAATCAATTATCTAAACGTCGAGTATATGATGTCACTTGTATACAGTACCTCCCATTCAGATGTCGAACATCTTAAATAATGCGATATTTGCTTCTTTATTATCCTGTTTCTTTTTCACTATTATAGAAATTAGAGGTTTGGCTTTTACCCGTGGTTATTACCCGTGTTTATAAAAAACATACAACATCCTTTACGCGATACCTTTTAAACTGTTATAAAAAAATTGTGCATGTATGCAGGTCTCAAGGGGCTATCGGTAAAAAGTAATTATAACTGTAATGCAAAGGGCTTCGTCTTCCTATTGCCACACACAACATCAAGTCACTGGCTCGTAATTAGCGATTTCTTGCAATTACTAAAACCTATTTACGCATGGTACACACAGTCACAAATTCTATAGATGCAAATTCATGTTCTGTACGAAGCTGTCTAATAGAGAACTGTTTTTTGTTATTATTATTGCGCCGCCTCACTCGCTCATTGTGTTTTTCGTGTGCGGATTCTTGCTTGATTCTAATTCTCTTCTCTATGGCAACGCACTTGTCACCAACACGAAGTCTATTAGTAGTTTCACCCTATCTTACATGGTTCTTTGTAGGCTGCCTTACTGAATTATTAGAAAATATCAACAATAACATTTCCATATGCATGTATACGTGAAAAGCATATTATTGTACGGTACACGACGCGGATGGACCGACTTGAAGTAGTTGGTCAAAGAAATGATGTGATCTTAATATTGGTATTTATTTGCAGCGCACGTCGTCTGCTATATGGAGTTACGGTTAGAAACTATCTCAGATCTACATTAATCCTGCGGATCTGTTGATTACCGATCCATAGTTCACTGAAGCCTGCTGAAAGAAGGAACTTGTGTACAGACGATCTGCTAGTGCAAGTAATGTTGCCGGAAAAAGACGAATATCTGACTCCTTTTATATCTTAGACTTACTAGTTCTAAACATTGCTACTTACATTGAAATGCTCAATAATGTGTAACCTTTTATGTAACTTTTCCTTTGTTTCTTTTGAGGGAACTTATCTCTTAATTGTTTGCAGATTTTGACAGTCGAAACGCTTAAGACGTATTTAAATACGCGTTTTCGTCACTCTGATAAATTTCAGATTTTCTGTTTTCCTACTGCTTTTTACAACAGCCAGTCACTGAGTGTGCTATCACCCTAGAATTTCTGATGAACAACTGGGCCATTTTTTGCAAAAAGCAGGAATCGTTAGAAGTGCATTGTACGAGAACGGTAAAACAATTCAAATAATCAAGTTGGATTTCGTAAGACACCTACGTATGGTAACAACATTCATCAACAAGGATTCAATCAAGAACAATAGAATTCCAATATCAAATTGACTGCTTTTTTCCTGGTTGTAAAAATGGGCGACTCATTCTCAGAAGTACTGGTACGGGTTCGAAGAAGTAATCCGTAACAGCTGCTACAACTGCTTGACACTTTTGTAGCAGCAGATTACTCTTGATGCCCACGAAAGACTTGGGCCTAAACGTACTTTATTTCCATTAAACAATTTTGCTCAAAACTTGTTTTCAAAATTAGAAATGTAGCATTTTTAGTTATCTGGACGTAAGCTGGTACAATGTATTGGATCATCAGACAACAACGATCTTAGGCTTTTCCTTAAGAAATGGCTGTCAGGATAGGTACATTATGCCTGTCACACCGAGCGAGCGTATTGCAGACAAAATTTATCTATTGTACATGATTCTTGCAAGGTACCATACTAACCGTTGATTAATGAGTGTTCTAAATGGCAGTATAAACCACCCAATAGTTCAAGAGGCCTTAATAATGTTCATCTTAATTTTAAATCCTCAGTAACATAACACCAGGATAACATGTAAACGTCGATTTAAGCTATCTCAATTAGTACTTTTGTTAGTCTAAGAACAATCGAAAAACTTTTTTCTGCCCCACGGAATATAGAACCCCGTTAGAACCATTCGACATTTCGTGCATAAATTTTGCGCTATTAGAAATACGACTTGCTGGAGTTAGCCTAATCTCTTAGGTCGTCAGAGCCTAGAGAATAGCACAGAAGGTTCAATGCATAATGAACTGGATAAGCAAGGGTATTCAGCTTTTATATTAGGACAACGCCAATGCGCAATTCGTAAAGTTTGCAGATCGAATATTGTAGTATATTAATTAATCTACTATCCTATTGTATTTTTTTCAAATGTAATTATTATTAATTCAATTTAATAACACAATAAAATAATTAAATTTAATTAAGATTTAAATATATTAAAATACAATTTAGAAGTCTTATTTAAACTGCCCGTCTCTGTGCGGTGTCATTGGAGCAAGGTAAACCTACCACCTCACGTCATAGCCGTCTCAGTCCGGTGTTCACGAACTTACAATGCCTGCATTTATAAGTAATGCACCAGTAACATTTCACTCGGTACTTTATTTTGTTATTACGGAAGTCGTACCTTAACGCTCAGAAGTAGACTGTTGACAAACGGATATCGGTATTACTACGGTGTTACGGTAAAAGAGTAAAGGCAGGCTACAACAATTGAATTTGCGTGCTAATTTGATGATTATGTAGATTTAGCCACTATAGATGATACGGTCCTCTGGTAAATATATATTTCGTGTGTTTGAATAAGTCTAACGGATCGTTTTTTGCGAGTGCTTTGCTTGAAACGCAAAGCTTTTTTAAAAACAATATGTTAATTATGATTAATAGTATGTAAGCATTATGTAGTAGAGTAGCAGTATTATGTATGATAAACATGATTGTTAATGACTGATAATTATAAGTTAGTTTTTCGTTTTCAATCAGGCTAGAGGATACGATTTATAAACGCCTTTTGCTGTTGAAGCCTGATCCGGCTTACCGTATTAACATGTGGCTGACGCAAAGTGGAGAGGCGATTATATTCGCGAGTATTTTCGAGTTTGCAGATCTACGGACTCCTCACCGAGAAGAGGGAGTCGAGAAGTAAAAAAAAAATCAGCTAACACCTGATTTGCATATGCCACAATGCAGTCCCAGGAGCTTTTGCTGGATATAATTAATAACGTTATTAGGAAAACTCTTGAATGTAACATCGTTTTCATTTATTTTCTGTTGAAGATCAATTATGCGCTTCCCTCAGATGGAACAGTGATACTATACAGTTTTCTAGTTACCTACGAGGCTAATAAAGGCCAACAGATGGTACGAAGTGAAGCGCTAGTTTGTGTTTTGAAGTTGTATGACAAGGGACTACGTTTGTATGCATAGTTATATCCGGCTTTAAATTATCCGTAATATTTATTGTGATTATAAGAACACGTCACGTCTGGTTTCCGGAACAACGCTAGCGCAAACCTAAATGTGTTTAAAGTGTGAATTACGGTGCCCATCCGTTCAACAAAAATCGATGGGTCGTTTATATGCTAGGGATAGTCGACAAGCCGCGGCTTTCCATGCCCACAAAATAGACCTCGATCAACTCGTAACTTAATATATGCAGTTCCAAATATGGACAGTTCAGTTGCCTTTCAAGTGTTCTTGAACACTTTCGGAGTAAATTACGACGATGCCCCTTTATCCAAGACTAAGATAGCAGCTTTATTTAAGAGGCCTGTGGTATTTTTTTCACGCAGTATCTACAAAAGCCTGTGTTGTTTCACATCGTAAGCTCTATTATCTGGTAGCTTATGATAATTCCCTAGAGACCAATCATTTTAGTCTAGTTAAAAAATCGGGCATTGCTAAGATCACCCAACTACATAGAGCACACGACAAGTGCGACTAAATAGAGCTACGAACTTCAGTAATGCCTAAACACGTAAGGGACCCCACCAAACCTGTTGATTGCTTTTTTACTCGAGGGGACGATTTTTTAGAAATCGATGTCCTCGTTTTCTCCAGTTTATAATTTCATTGCAAAACTTTGCTACCGTACCGTATGAGATGATCCACACAAGCTGCACTATCTAAAACCAAGAAATAGTTATATTTACCCATACGAATTTAACGAATATGTCACATGTTATCTTGCTCGAATATCAGCCTTGCGGATTTAATTTGTCGGCAGCTAAAGATCACAGTCGAACATTTCCCAAAAGTATATGTTGGCAGATAGGTGTATAGGTAAGTGAAATACTTTCGTAGTTGGCCCTATTCGAATTTCAATTTTTACGCGCCCAATCAGATGTTTACTTACAGAACTCATCAGGCATATCAGAAAGAAAATGTTGTTCAAAAAGTACACTAAAACGAGTATTGCAGAAGCCGGCGAAAATAATATCAATTATTATTATTATTAAGACCACCCCTTATAACGAACTTTATGCAACAAGCGATTTTCAAGCAGATGTTATAGGAACAACTAAACAGCGTTAGCTATTCTATTTCAAAACGGCATCGAGCGTGACCGTCGTGTGTCTACGTTGGTTATTAAAAAGCCGTCCATTTGCGCCGCTCTTAATATCATCAAACGTAACGCAGAGGTAGTTCAAGGAAGTTGCGTATTTAATTAACAACGCTCAATACACTCAGTTTTTACATTTTTCACTGCCCTCACTAATATTCATCAGGCTCAGCTATAGACTAAACAAAATAACCAGCAAATTTCGAAACGCTATTTGAACAAGTGAATTGCATTAAAAGTACGTACAAGGGAAAAAGAAAGAAGATTCAGGATCACAACGTTACGTGACGTTAAAGCCAAGGTCCGCGGAGAATCGGATATTGATCAAATGAGTAGAAAGTTGAACCAGTGCGTAGTAGAGCACAAAGCGAAAATAGGAGACAGAACTATTCCAAATCATTGTAAAAAGCACAACGCGTCTCAACCTATATTTAAGGAAACGAAAACAATTAATTGACATCCTAACGAACGTAAGAAACGATACATTCGAAACTTGCTACGTCAGGCCAGCATCCCATTGGTCATTATTTAGCATGAAAGAATTAACGAGTGGGCGGGCATGGTACATACGCTAAGTTTTCAACGGGAAGCAAGAAAATGCGGCCGAGTAGGTAACCGGCTGTCGGTGAAGGGGATGAAGTGTTCTGAGCAGACTATTGGCGTAGATGGACGATAGGAACTGTCGATATAACCGCGTCCTAAGCCGGGAACCGTCTGTTAAGCGGTTGAGGGGTGAAAAGGCTTGTCCATATCCGGAATGTGGCAGAAGTTCGTTCGGCTTTAAAATAATACTACGTTATATGGTACAGTTAATTTTTCGTGGATGAAATTTCTCCTGCGGTTTACGATACATTGAAGCATACCTTCATTAATGAGTTACACGCATTATGGTGAATAGAGTAGTCACCGCAGCTTCTATTCACAAAGCTGAAAGATGACTGTGTATCACAGGAAGCATCGATCTATATATAATTTGACAGTAGAGTCTGAAGATTTCCCGCAGGAAGCTGTCGGAGAATTTTATTTGCATCTTCTCAGAACTTCGAGATAGGCAGTTCTGATTCATTGAAGAAGCATGAGTCAGCTCCCTAACAGGAAAGAAGCAAGACGAAGATAAGTGAACATGGTCGAGGATGCTTTACGATATCTGATAATTAATGTAATTTTCATTCGATTTATCTGTAGTTCGAGTAACTATATTGATAACAGGAATGGCGTAACTTGTTAGATATCACTAAAACTGTGTAAAAATGGGGTAAACATTTGTGATCAAAAAATGTGTTAATTTATATCGACAACTTGTGATTGATTCCTTTTCAGATTCTGGATTAACCTGCACCTTAAAAATACCCTAAAGAGAAATTATTTTTTATAGATATATTTACTAGTTTTAGGAGCACCTAGTATGTAATGATAAACATGAATATATTGAAACATATTATGATATATGTAATAATAAATAAATGGAAAGTAGGGCGCGGCAATCAGTGATTTTGAAATATGGCGGGAACAGTGCTTGCTTGTTTCTCTTATTTCCGTATTTGAATAATTAAGTCATTTCATATTGCTGAAATCATATTTGCAATAGGTTTCCAGAACCATAACCGTCTAAAGCACTTCCCCACAGCGTGCAGTGGAAGTCTAGCCGAAAGTTCTAGCCGAAATAAAAATGGCGAATCCCAAAAATATTAATGCCATGATGACCGTCTAAAGTTTCTACAAACAACTATAGTAGATTTAAATGAGAATCCGACATAAATATAAACACATAAGAGCTAGCGATTGAGTTGGCTTGCCATATTAAGCGAAAATCGACTACATAAGGTGTTTGCTTTTTTTTGAGTGTTCGATAGTATATCATCTCTCTATATCCAATACCCTTGTTTTGTTTGGTTTCCGGCGTTACGGCTGATTTGATGCCTAGAATGAAAACACGGATAGCCTATACATGGATATGCATGCTGCAGTATTTATTAGCAGACGTCTTAATTGAATAACATGAAAACTACGTAGATTGACAGCATATAAAAACCACTACTTCGTTTTGATGATACAGGTTAATAGGAAGATGGCAATCTTGACGGGAATACCTTGAAAATGATACCAGCAAAAATAACTCGTGTGTAATCTCCGTACAGTCTTGGGAGCTTTAAGCAATTAAAAGCTCGCAGTACATTGCGCTTTTAAGTACCCCCACAAAAAAATTCCAGCGGAGTAATGTCAACGTGATAATCTAAGGGGCCATTCGGCGTCACAACACCTTGAGCAGATTAATCCTCTAATAATGCGACTACACTAATAATTAGGTGAAGAGCTGTACCGTCCTATTACAACTACACCTCTTGCAAACATTTTTCATTTTATAAACAATTTGGTGAGTATGAACATCTTAGATCATCTCCTGCTATCGAACAAGATTCACAGTTTCTCCAAAGGAAAGACAAAATAATGCCTTTGGCCCACAGGCCGCATCAGACGTAAACTTTTTTGTGAATGGCGAGAGGGATCTTCGGTCTACGGACAGTGGACAATTTTAAGGGAAGTATCTGTGCCATAATTTCAGAGGTAGGACTACATGTACACAAAAAAAACGGCTAAAAATTGAACGAAACAAAATATTGCCATAAAGAGAGTTAAATAAATATAAAATACGTAATAATAGATTAATAGATAGAAAATAGGCAGGAATAAAATAGATAAATAAAGAAAAAAAGTTATTAATGCGGTATTTAAGTAAAATTTCAAATACATATAATATGAATATATATAATCTTTAACTCAAAAACATACCATGCATCTGCGTTCACCGCTTGTGTGATTTGGGTCGTCACGGCTTGTTTTTCAAATGAAAATTTTATTTCTACTTCCCATTTTGTCAGTCATTTTCCAACCTACCCATCTCTCTTAACCTTTTATAACTACGTCTTTCCAGCCCTTCTCAGTTCTATTTCGAGATCTGATCACTGAGCCTCAGTTTCCCTCAATTCACCATCAACACCGAAATCGTTGATACTATGCCATTGCCATTGTCGCTATTAAAACATTTGCTGAAGCCGTGAAAGCTACGTATAGTCATCGGCAGAGGTTCTACTGTAGCCATAAATACAGCAGTAGCGACAACAGAACGGTCACTACATTATTAGTGCTGGTGTCGGCATGAGCTACAAACATTCATTCGTTTGAGCTAGTCGTGACGTCTGTGGTAATAATATTTTGTCACCGGTACGGCTGCTGCGACAGGAGCGCTCGCAGTGACGACGTCTCTGACTTACGAGACATGAAAACCTTTATAACTCTTCCATTGCAGCCCCTGATTGATTCCGATGATAACGCTTGTTACCTCAGCTCACTCTAATAAACGGGAAAAAAGCTCCGAAGTAAAGTGTTGGTGTAATTCCCGTAAATATACATTCAGTTAGAATCTTGAGTGTCAGCGCAGAAACGAAAGCATCTATAAGTACTTGTTTCAGACTAGACTAAAACTTTATTGAAATCTTGAACGATGATGACATTTGAAAAAGTATGCCATCTTTAGTAAAGGGTATTTGCGGATTTTTGCCTCCGTTTCATTGAAAACTAAAATATCTAATTGTATATGAAGAAAAACTGTAAAGTAACATATCGAGCGAAAAGCCACCTTTGGAAAAGGCAAACTCTGATTTTGTCGCTCTGTTCTGTTCATGAATCCTACCAAAAACTGCTGAATCAATAAGATGATCGAGGTTTGCTCTGCATATCCGGTGCAGTATGTTGATCTCTACATTGTTTAGACCGTGGCACCGTTTCTCAGTGCTCTCCATATTTTGACGCTCGTTCTTCACAGGAAAAAGTACGGTTATGGCGAAGATCTTCTCTTTAAAGGTATGAGGTAATACATTTACGCATGACCGGTATCTTGTTTTCAAATCGATTTGATAGGGCCCGAATATGGAGAGAGTTGAAACCGCCTTTTGGTGGTATAGAGCACGCTAGGACCCACCAAACCTCTACACTCTTTTTTATTATTCCAAAAGTCTGGAACCGTTTTGAAACATTACTTCAGACTCGAAAGTAGGAAAGCGGTGCTTCTATTAATTCACTTTTTGCGTCTTGCACCTCTTGGTGCTTTTCTTCAAGCCTATCCTTGATCTTTCAAGTTATTAATTCTTTGGCAGCTCCTGTGTAAATTGAACGTCCTTAACTATAATCGAAGATGAGCCTCACAGCACTTCTCGGCGCTTTTCTTAAAAGGCTTCACAAGGCAAATGGTGTGGTGCGCTCCACGTATTTCATCTGACGTGTACGCATACGTTATGCTGCATTTTTTTTTTTATCTCTACGATATCTAGGTCTGGTATTATATATGTCCAGTTAATACCCGCGTGGCATAGTAGGTAGTGTCACCATTGTGTAGCGTTGTACCATTGTAGTGTCACCATTGCAGGCTCACAGGTCCGAGACTAGGATCCTACTCCAGTTCTCCTGCTTACTTATCATTGTTTGTTATGACCAATTTTCTTGCTAGTTTAGTTACTATTCTGGCCGTCGATAGATATTGTTATGCTTTTTTTTCTGTCAGAATATCCTGGAGTAACATCTTAGCTCACAGCGTAGATCATAGTAAAGGTACCCACGGCAGTTTCAGGACGCACATAATCTTTGTGGTCCACCTATATTTTAACTTAGCCTTCATTGCAGTACACTGTTTTAGCTTTCGCGATTTAATACTCTGCGTACGGCGTGCCCTTAGCTGTTATAAAAAAAATATTGCATTCCGTTTATATATATTTCAAGCATATGTCCACTCAACCTACTTATATTTGATCTACTATACTCGAGCTATTGATTAGTTCAACAATGACAAAACTCGGTGACTGAAGAGTCAACGAACATCAATCAGTCCACTCTATCGCAACACAAATTATTTGCGATCTGGATCTGGAGGTTGACAGGTGCGGTGAAAACAGTGTTAGAAGAATCACTATGCATAGGGCAATTATTATTATTACTGTCGAGCATATTCAAAACCAAGCGAACCCCTTAAATAAAGTAATTTACTTTGTTACTCGTAAAAAAATGTACGTAGAGCTCGCCTCATTAGGCAACTGCGAAAGAAAACGCGAGATATCTTAAATGATCTAACCGGTTTCATTAATTATAATAACCTACACATACGATACTGTCCATTATTGTCCACGGCGGAGTTTGAAAAGAAGGCATACTTATTATGGCAAACTGGAGACGAAGTACGATCGCCATGGCGGTTTAAGTAAATCTACTAGCTCTCCTTCAAATGAAATGTTTGTTTGCATTGATGGTGCTTACCTTTACGAGTGACTATTAGTCTCTATAGAGGTTTCGCCGCTGTCATGTGAATGGTACCGGACGAGATTGAGCTCGTTCATCTATACCACCTCGTCTGAGCTCTTGCTCAGTTTCGTCAATTTCCGTACCGCGTTCCAACCAATACAGTACTGCGCCTCGTCTGCTATTTTGCCCATCATCTTTTTTCTTATTTCTCTCCAATTTTATAGGTGATAGATCTAAGCAACCATTTCTTGTTAGTGGACCATCGGCGTTCTTGAGCCAGACTTTTGTTTGTGGGACCATTGTCCCATGTCGCTTTATCGCTTAAAGGTCGCTTATGGGATTCACCGCTTTCGGTACGATAATCTAGGACAATCTGAATGTTTCATTGTGAGAATAGTGCTGACTTGCTTGTAATATCTGGGGCTGATCTGCAAATTATAATACCATATTGTTTGCCATGACGAATTTCTTGACTACTAAAATTTTCGATAACTTCATTCAAAAGGTATCAACAAATCTCTGAGCTAGATCGCTTGACTAGAAATGGAATTGTCTGATGCTTATAGGTTCACAACGGATTACGATAAACAAAAAGGTATTCTGTGAAGCCTTGGTAGTTTTCATATTGGCAGCCGGATTCATAAATTGTCTGGCCGCTAGGATAATGCCTTCACTCGATAATGCAGACATAGCATATGTTGACTCATAGTTTCTAATTGGAAAGCATTAGCTGATTGTCTAATATGCAATACCTTAAGCCTAAGGAACACGTTTGCTTCGGATCTGATTAAGCTGCTTCACATCAATGTGTTATTACTGGCAATTTCATCTGTAGCATTGACATTGTCCATTAGTGCTGTCATCGTACCAGTATAGCTTCTACGTCCGCTGACTACTGAAAGGTGTTACCGGATAATCTAACATCTAAGGACGAATGTGTAAGAAGGGACTTGAAGGTAATCAGGAAAAAGGACCCTCACTCCTGCGTTGCGTAAGCCGACAAAAAGGTTAACGGTTTACAGAAGCTTGTTTCACACCGCCTGAGCTACCGTTTTGTTTTTATATACACGAGCAAATGCCTTAAAGGAAATGTGATTGTCGTAGCCCTAACCAGCTCGAAACCGGTAAACACAAAGTAACCGAAATAATTGTGACTTCGTTTGTGATAGACTTCAGCATAAAGGTATCTGTCGTTCGCTAACCATAACACAATTCCAAAAATTGAATAGCTTTTCGATGATTTTTGCTTAATGTCGGATGCGGTTCCGTTATTGTTTTAGTTTGGAATTACACAAATAATGTCGGAACCTCTTTATTTAATATACTTTCAATTTTTTATAGACGATAGACGATCAAGACATTATAGAAAGCTCACAGTTGTTCCACTTATAAAAAAATATGTCCAGTGTAGATAAAGGACCTAATCTTGCGTTGCGTGTAATTATGCTTATGAAGCCATTCATGAGCGTAAAGTTAATCATCTCTTATTTAAAATCCATACTATTTTTGCCCGTTAATTAGATTTTTCGTGGCCAACTTATGAACACGTTTTATCCTATTGGTATTTCCAACAGCTCTTAGCAGGGAAATTGTCTGGAGTTTTTTGTCTTTCTTTATTGCGTAAGTTATTGCAGATTTTCTATATCTCTATTACCTTTACATATATACCTGTGGTTCCAAAGCTCCTTGGCCATACCGAAAAACCCAGTCGTTTCAGCCTATAGCGTTTCAATTTGACTCTTTCTTAGGATCGATAATGCTGTATAACATCAGGCACTTATTTTGGAATTAAATTTTCGCTGCAGTTCATAAGAGAAGTGGTTTCACCATTTATATAAGTATCTGGACGGTTTTTCACTAGTATGCCCCGTTACTACCTGGGAAAGTAACTTCAGCTGCTACAAATCCCGTTTGATAGATGCTGGCAGCGTTCCCTTTACCAAAAAAAGGGGCGAAACAAATAGATGGTTTTTGTTCGTTTGAACGTGTCATTCGTTGAGGGCTATTTTTACCCGCAAAACGGCAAGTATAGATGACGGTGTTGCAGTACCGGCATCGGGTATAACTTCTTTTCCTTATAAATAGAGATAATATGAAGTTTTTATACCTGGCCCTGATGGCAGCGGCACGAGGCAGACGACTCGTGAAGCAGTTAGCGATAATCAATTTACGCCGGGTACGGGAGGAAGCTATCATCTTATGTGAAGCATAAACATCATTTAGGCGTCTGGATCATACGATTCAATATGACTAGACACTTTCCAACAAGCTACTGGACGAAAAACGGGTAGATAGACGGAAATTATTACGCAACTAACTCACATAATTGGATATAACTGTTGGATAATTATATAACCATAAGGTAGGCGTTATTTTCTTGTGCGACTGGAGTTTCTTAGGCAATGCGCGAGTACCGACCACTCAATAAATGCCTATAATAATACAAACTAATATAAATTCGAAGTGAGTCGTTAAATTTTTTGATACGAACCGGTATTTCTTAATAAATTTGTAGAAATGACACACTCTGTAAGATCGTTTCATTGTTACAGATATTACAAATAAGGTTATCTTTAATCTTTTATAGTAGCGTGTCTTATAGCTTTGAAGAGCAAAATCATAGGAGCGGCTTGTGTGCAATCCACCTTTTTTCCAATTTTTTTGTAGACCCAAAAAGTTTATAAAAGACAGTTATTCTAACAAAATACATCTGTTTTTAGGATTCTTATCATCGTGACAATCTTGTCTACATAATCGCACCGGAATCGGTCAACAAATATATATGTTACAGTGGGTAAGATTGGCCAAAAACAGAGTCTGCTTAGGAAGTCTAACCTATTTATTACACAAGCTGGTACCCCATGTGGCTTCGTCTTGGTGAAATTCTCATTTGAAGATCCAGTTGGCCAGGTGTGCCGTTTTCAGAAGCAAATGATTCTGATCCCAATGGAGTGGAAAGTAGCTGTTATTATAGTTACTACTATGATGATACATACGTATATATATGTGTGTGTGTATGTTAGTTGAATGTTTTTTTGTACAGGAAGTCTTTGGTTGATTTCAATATCAAAAAGGGGTACGCCAGTAATCTGCTGTAGATGTTTTCTATCAGTATCTAAACCGCTTTCTTATTTCGCTCTGGTACCCTTAAGACCTTATTCTAATAACAACAACAACTATTATTATCAAATAGTGTAGCATATTGGCAGATTGTTCTAAACGTACCAGTATATGGTCGATTTCAACGTATCAATATATTTTCGATCAATCTATGAACAAAAAAACACAAAGATAGTGCTAGCGGAAGAAAAGGAATTAAGTTTGGATTATTTAGCGTAGTACGTTTGTACAAGGCTTTGTACATCGTGAACTGCCGTCACAAAAAAGCGAAACGTCTCATGCTGCAATGAGGTCCCGCCACGAAAATTTGAAATTAGGCTAACGCATTTCAGCTGTTGCCAATAGTTTTGGATGTGCAGTTAATCGAAAAAGCGTTTATTACGTTTTGTGGCTATATGTGATAGGTATGAACGTTTTCTCAGATCCTGTTATACAGGCTAACACGACCGATCGTGGAAATTACGTCGGCTGGTAGACCAACTGTATAGCGTCCACTGAATGCTTACCTTATTGCTACATACACTTGTTTCAACTGAAATGGCATAAGTAGATAATAAGCATTACAGGTAGCAGCGATGCAGTGATAGAGGTACATACAGAATATTTGTTAAGAGCGATTCGTTCACTGAACTAGAGAAGCAGTTATTTGCAAATGACAAAAAAAAACATACAACAATATCATGATTAGGCATATAGATCCGTTCAATTGTTTCTGATGGCTACATGTCGGACAAAAAGCAATAATAATAGATTTGAACGGTAAGTTCTAAGTTGACAAGTCTACGAATTTCGATTTGGATAGTTGATAGATACATTATTTTAAATGTATTCAAAGGCCAATAGGTGTGCATACGTGTGAAACATCACCACTTGTTGTCTGGTCAGGTTTTTAGGGACATTACCTCTATTGTTGTGGTTGTTGCGACTTGCGGCATGTTACAAAAACGGAATCGTCATGATCATTATACTAAAATTATCAGCTTTTAGATTTCAATCGTAAAAATATAGCGCGTATGATAAAATCAAGTGAGTGATTTTCCAAAATTGCCTTTTGTTAGAATAATGTAAGTCCGTGTTAATATTCCAGGTTTCAGTGCATCACCAAATTCGCTCGTTTGACATTGGTGACAAAGGAACGAAGATCTCAACACGTTTCAACGTAAGTATGGTCTACAACAAATATGTCTACTTGTTGCAGACCATACTGGCCAGTCAGATCGTAGTCATCCGAAATTTCAACACACGTTAAATTTCAATTGAAAGTATATAAACCACTAACATAACCAAGATACAAAACTTCCGCACTCAGTAATTTTGCTACGTCATAATTAAATGGCCATGGCACGTGTCATGTATTAGAACATCTTTTTTATGCTTATATCAATCACCCATGCTATAACATTGGCCTAAGTTGAAAACTTTCGAAAGTAATAGAGGTAAATTTTAAATGGATCCACTTGAATACGGGTGCTTTAAATACTAACACAGATCATTACAAAATTAAATTCAATTAGGTTCTAAACCGTGAACTTTGAATGACGAGTGGCGTTTGGTGTTACCACTAGTTGTATTGCGTTTCTTTAGTATCGTTATAAATACGTTCAACATTTATTGAGTAATGCTAAAATCAAACTGTAAGAATTTTTGTTCCCAGTCATAACTGGAGGAAAAGTTGCTATTGTTTGAGCAGAAAAAGGTGGGGACGCTGATGATATCTATGCGGAACTTGAAAGCATTGCTTCTCTTGACGTTGATTTGCACAAGTTGGCAAGCCGGAAGAAGCTAACATCTACCTCTATATATATATATATATATATATTAGTGCAGTGTATTTACTCATCTGTTTATAATATTTTTTTACAACTCGGGCACGTTTATCCGGCCGTATATTCTTATCCTGCGGCCAGTGTTCTGTAGCATCCAGTGGCTCCAACTTCACGCTGAGCTGTACAAACTTCTTCTCGATCTCCTCGTGTGCGTGTCGGGTAAAGTTACTTTGGTTCTAAAGGCGACTGGCGGATTCTTAATCTTTGGCGTCCGATGCCATCGGGACCGTACCAGACCTCTCGCCATTTCAAAACACATCCTTTTAACCTAGTTGTGCTCGCTGTCATCGCAATTCTGCTCGATAAGGTCGATCCTCACCCTCCTACAGCGATAGGTTGCAGATCCTTGTTGACGGAGCAAGAACGGGCTCACTTCGAGGCTTTCTCGCGCAAGTCGGCATACATTACAGCCATGTACGTACTCACGTTTTCTAATCCATATCTGCCTACCTCGAAGATAGCACTCTGTCGGCCGTCATATGATTTGGTCAACCTCCGGGTGGCCCCGACGACACGTTAGAACCCATCAAAGTTTCAGCTAATTTCAACAGGAGTGATCGTGATCTCCTCAGACTGGGGAGAGAAATAATGTCATCGTTGAAGGTGAACCCATTGCCGCTATATTACCGCCGCCTACCTACCAAGGACTCACTAGCTCATGCGTGATGATCAGTGTACTGACGGTGTTTTTTTATGTCAAGCACATGCGGCAGAGAATCCGTATGTTGGCCATCAAGTTTCACAGGGTTAACACATCTAAGGCATGTTATTGTGGTTCGTCTGGCCTTAACAGCCGCGACCGGTGGGGACCGCGGGTGAATTTGCCCCTCTCGAAAAAGCGGCAGATGTTTTCTCAGTTTTTCTTGGCGTATAGTCTTAAGCCATTCAAATTAAGTCAACGTAGAAATTACCTCTAGCTGTTCGCGAAAGTAGTCAATTTTGCATTTCTTCGAAAGTTAGCCAGAGATACAAATAACTCAAATTTCGTACCGACTTATCCGGCAGTATTTGTTTAGTACACACGAATCACTCGAATGCCTTTTCGTTCATCCTATAGCAGAAAACGAAGTCAAAACGCTCGAGCAACTCTATGTTCTTTGGAAGAAAGTAGTTGTAGAGCCATTTATTGAAGTCGTCCCATATTGTCTCATCCCAGGCACGCAAGTCAAACTACACGCGATATGGTCACGCTTTCCGTATCATCTGATTAGTCGACGAACTGCAGCATTCACTTTGGCTTTTCAACACCCTTGATCAATTCCTTGGCCTGGCCTTGTCGAACGGTTAAACGAATTTCGGATTATTTTGGAGGAGAGCTTTCGAGAAATTTTGCTTTGAGAACCTACCTTGTGTTATTACCCACGATCTCAAAATTATAGCATACGCAGGCTCTCTTGTTTAGATACATCATACAGCCCGATCGCTTAGTCATCTTTGCATTTAATACTTTACAATCACCCCTTTCGCCCCGGATTCCTCGCACGTCTGTATTACCAGTTTAGCCGACTGTTGCGGGCATTCGATTGTCGCCTTTTTCAGCTCGTCCGCATGTCGGCCTTATCTCCCAAAGCCGCTATGAAATTGAAGCGCATCAATAACAACTTCGTTATGGCCAGCCGCTTACTGTAAACCTATGTGCATGTCTTTGATCTATACTATACTCTACTTCGTTCATTGTAACTCAACCAAACTTGTCAGGTCATAATTTTATTCCAAGTGGCTTTATGTCCTGTAGATGAAATGTTGAGCATTGTTTTGGGGAAGGTGCTTGCGTTTTGCACCCGTCTATTACCGATACAACGCCAGACGGGGGCTTCAACACATCTTCAAATGCTACCCGAGAAAAGTACCTACGGAAACTTTTGATATGCCGAGTTGTTAGCGGTAATAATAAATAAGCTTGGGTCTTTGCTTTACGTTCTGTCCAGTTTCAGTGTCAAGCAGCCCCAGACCCTGAACAATACTGGTGAGCTCCGCGTAGAACGTTTCATGAGCTGCAGTAACAAATTTGACGTAATTTACTGATTTAGCTGAAGTTATTAATTCAGCTACCCTTTGACATTGTTGACGATAAACATAACCATATGTTTATCATTGTTTTTCGTTGTATTAAGTTCTGGTGTGGTACTACACTATTCAAACATCTGCACGTTGTTTCAGAGGCCGAGTCTGTCTGCTTCGGAAGGAACCACTCAATAAGTCTGTTCTTGAAATTGAAAAATCCCAGACTTCGGTACTTGCCAACTCATGTCATACGTGAATCGATACGCTGCCTGGAAACTACCTGATTGGATGGCTACCATCACTGTTTAAAACCTGCACCTGAGCTGTTCAAATTCTGCGAACTATTAGGCCGACATAGCTTGACCTCCGACAGCTTTTTCCAATCCGACAGGGGTTCAAGGGCTCAAGGGTCGCTACACCCAAAAAATGAAAGCGGAAGTTTACACTGGAGCGTTCTAAAGCCACTGGCTTTACGGTTGCATAGCTGCAGATGTCTTTTAATTGTAAAATACATAGAATATTCCGTTCATATGCACATCTTAGGCTGTTGAAAATGAATCATGCACACATTGAAATTGAACAGCTTTTAAACTAACAGAGTAAATTTGGCTGGTAAGCACCTTCCGGCGATTTCTTATTGAAAGGCGGTCGAGTTTAGCCCAGGAGAAATTAGTCCAGAAGGGAAACAGAGTCTTCAAGACGCTCACTTTTGCCCCATTGTTACGAGGTATGACTAATTAGATTTTACCCGAAACATTAATTCTAGATGAGGACACATGTATATAACACTTTTACTCGATATTCATCGATTGTTAACAAAACGTATCCCTATTATATTAAACACCATGCGGAGTTTTTACCTTTAAAACCGCATGCCTCACTCGAAATTGAAAATTAGATATATGATCCATTGCGTTTCGATTAAGCTCATTGAGAGAGCTCGATTGGAATCCAGAAATACTGTTACATAGATGTCTTTGATTTTCATTATCAGATAGGCATACATAAATAGGCATCATCAGCTTAGACATACATTGATATTAGATATAGATATTTTCATGCAGAAAATTGTTATTCCAGTGTTATGTAAGTGAAACAGTTAACATATTCAGCTGTTTTGGCCTGAAAAACCCAACACAATTGTTGCTTTCCTTCAGGCCGGAATATCTCTTGCAGCTTGAAGAATACCTATAGCATTTTGCTCAGCTTATCGAAGTTTACCCATAGGTATAAAAAATTGACCCCAACAAAATGGTGCTTCGCAAAGAGGGTACATTTTAAATATTCTGCTATGCTTCTCACTAAGTTTTATAAAAAATATGTACACAAAAAGAGTGTAATCGAAACGTTCGTCTGCTACGAATTTGCAATTAACATTTATTAGAAGTTCGCTCGAAAATGCACTCAAAGATAGCTTGAGAGACATGTTCACTGCACCTTCACATTGGCAAAACGACCCCCTTCCTCCCCCCTCAATGCTTTTAACCACTTCCACGCAGTAATAACATGTTTATATGTAGGGGTATTATTGTAGTGTCGAATGTTCACTGAGCTCGTCGTAATCCATCGATTGGCGTCAAGAAAGAAAGAAAAGTTTTCACTCTTCGAGGAGAGTACCTTTCAGCTTAAAAAGTAGGGCTTGAGCATATCAACATATATAGCATTCTTATTCAAATTTAGGCTGGTATTTAAAATCTACATGTAAACATTCGACCATTACTTTCTTAGTGAAAAAAATTATTTGTCGAAAATTTCACCGAACTACAGCTCGGCTCAATTGCAGCACCTTCTCACAGGCCTGTCGAAGAGAGAGAGAAAAAAACGAACAATTTTCCCAAATTAACATTACGCTCAGTGGGACGCAACCCTCCCCCCCACTTCCCAAGAAAAAGTATTCATTCAATTAGCCCTATCTCAGGCACGGCTCTTCTCAAAATGCACTCTCGCGACCCAGAAAGTTAGACCAATCCGACTACTCCAAGGATCCAACAGATGCGTAGTTCTACTACTACGACCTAGTAGATATACGGTCAGATAGATAGGTAGATATGTAAGCAGATCAACCGAATTAGGTATAATTGTTTACCTTAATTATCTGCGCCGCGAGCGCGTAAAACGGTATAATGCCGTATGTGTCAAACAGGGAACTTTTTTCTTTGAAGGAAATAAAGGTATCGGCTTTACATAAGAATAACGAAAAACTTCTTATGATACCTGCCGTTGGATATGCGTTGACTATCAACTCTTATTTTCCGTATGCAGTCCCTCCAAATAAGCGAATATTTACATGCCATTTTGCAACGCAAAGCTCGAAAAATAAAAGTAAAAATCTAGCTGGCTCTACTATATTCAGTTCATCGAGAGATCTTACATAATTATACGCCTGCCGCAGTCAAGATGGACATCTAGGTGCATGTCGGTGCTGGCATTACAACAGACAGATATCCTCATCTAGTTGTCCCTCCGCAGGTCAAATGGAGGTCAATTTTTAAGTGAGTAAACCGTAACTAATTATCCGACATAGTAACTATTATATTTCAGACGTAAATCAATAGTGTCTTTTCAGCTTGTACACAAAGCTCTGTGTGGGGAATTTCGAATAGACTTACTTTTATAATATACAAGCAAACACTGCTCGCAGCAGAAACACAAAGTTTGAATGTGTTATACCCTTGTTGTTGTTAAGGCTTCGTATGCGTTGCTTTAAAGAAACGAAATCAAGGTTATTTTTCGATTCGTGAAGCCTTTTAGGAAAAATCGAGAATTATTTATTGATTCGAGGATGAATTGGCATAGTAAAGTATAAATGTGAGGGAATGCATTACCAGTTTCAGAGCAATAACAAAGATTAGCCTTTTTGAGTCAAAGGCTTACATAGGCATGATCTACTCTCCAAATAAAGTTCAACATATTGCGGCAGCTTTATGCAATGATGTGCCTTTGAACAGGGCACACCGCGTTAAAATATTCCACAGGGTATTCCGCACCGACTCGTCACTGTGTTTTAGGCCGATTGAAAAAAACAAAGCGTCTTTAATCTCTCGTCGTTAGGTTCTGTTATATACTCCGTTATCGAAAGGATCATTATAGTTGTGAAATCGTTGAGATATCTTTTAGACTTAAACTAGGACACTCATTGCTTAACTAGTGCTTAATAATATTTCAATTACGTCAGGCATAATTTCGCCTATTACTTCCCAGATATCTGTTACAAGCTGTTAAACTGGCTCAAAATGGAAACAAACAACAGAACGTGTATTTGGTCCTTCGTCAGTTCCCTATTATACAAACATAGTCTAAGAGGTCTGAATATCTACCGATGCATGCTACCTTGTTTAACACTCTACATTATTAAATATTATACGCCAACAGAACGCGTTCACAGTCTCCAAATGTTTAACAAGGGATGAAAACCGGACGAAGGAACAATGTCATATCAGAATGGCTTTCATATATGGGGCCGGTTCTATATAGCATTTATCGAAAGAGCACAGTCTGTGCCCTCTATGTGAATCAGGCCAAGATACGTACTGATAAATGCTGTCTCACGATATTCAGGTATTATTTTGAGCAACGAATTAAGAAAAAAGCGGGAGCAGACAGTGCGACCAAGAAGCTGTTTAGAAATAGAACAGGTCGATTTTAGGTTTTACACTTTACCAGGAACCTACGTGTGCGGGTCGATTCTGGCAGTCATCGAAATCGAACTGTATGTATACACAAACTTGAATACGCTGCCCTCTTTTTCCTCTGTTTGGCTTCTCCCTCTTCCCGCCGTTTTCTTTGAACAAGGTTCTTAAAAGCCTTGTGACATTTCTTTTCCGTCCGTCTGGTGGCCTGGTCACCAGATATCCTCTTCTAGGCGGCAGTGCATCGCTGCTGCCATGATCATCTACACTTCTCTCAGCTGATTTTTTCAGCTTCGTTTTTACTTTCTGCCTTGATCTTTTAGGGCTGAAGTTTCCCTTCCGCTTCATTTACCTCTACGCCAGCCTTAGTCTCGACGATGCCCGAACACGCTCACGTCTAGCAGCCTCACTATTTCCTTGTCTATATGTACGCTCGTCTGCACGTTGTCTGCTTCCTCATTCTCCTCAACACCCGTTCATGTCCCGTTTCTTAGTTGCCGTTTTCCGTTTCCGCGCGTTACTGCTATCAACGTTCTGCAGCTGCCCCGTCCGCTTCCAGCTCGACTTCCACTTCCCTGCGTCGTTTCTGTCAGGCCCCTCACCCTCGCTGACCATCGAACGGGCTACCGAAGCGCTAGCATGGGC
Source organism: Varroa jacobsoni (assembly GCF_002532875.2). Taxonomy (NCBI): domain Eukaryota; kingdom Metazoa; phylum Arthropoda; class Arachnida; order Mesostigmata; family Varroidae; genus Varroa; species Varroa jacobsoni. The sequence goes on from NW_019213389.1 coordinate 83,862, forward strand.
GTCGCAAATGACCAGGCCCCCCTAGTCATGTCTGCCTGTTTCCAGCTTTTCCTATTTTCTCTCTTTCTATATCCCTCGCTGTTTCGGGCTTTCTCCGCGCGGGGTATGGTAGGGCCATAGGACGGCAGCGACGACTGCGACGGCGCGATAGTTAAGGGTTTCCCTAGCAGCAGCAACCGCCCTAGCTGCCGACAATTGACCGCCCTCGCCCGTTTTGAGGGCCCGTACCTCTGCAACCAGCATTATGTGCCGTCACCGACTGACGCCAACAACGCCGATTTACCGTCATTTACTCGTCTAACTAATTCATCTTGACTAACATGCCCAGGGGGCGCCACCGTACGTGCCGGTATAACAGCGCGCTGGTCGCGGCGAGGGGACGGAGGCCTTGGATGAAGCCTATCTTTCCCCGCCAGTGTCTACTCTTTCCCTTTCTCCCTCTTCCCCTCATACTCTTTCTGTTTCGGCCTCAGCGACGTCGTCATCGGCGACTGCTGCCGCCGCTCCCGCCTGACTGGCTGATGGCTGGTTGGTGGTCGGTGTCCGGTGCATTTCGTGTCTGGCCTAGCTAGCCTGGCCGACTGCGTTGTCCTGCTCCTGCCCCGTGCTGGAGCAGCTGATTAATACTGCTGAAGGCCCGCGCCGGTATGTTGCTGTTGATTCGCAGCTGGCCGCGCGCTGTCGTTTAGGTGCAGTCGCTATTGACAATCGTTATTGAGTAGGCATTGTTAACTTTGGTTGATTCGCTGGTGGGTCGGTCGGCTGCTGCTCACGACGCGGACGTTTGCCGTCGTCGTAATAGCCGTGTCGTCGTTGTAGCGCGCTGTGGGCAGCTTCCCTCTGCTGCGGCGTCTCTCCTCTTCCCGGTATGTTGCCAACGGGATGACTTACTGCTGCCGGCAATTGACCAAACTATAAACGAGACAGGGCAACAACAACAGTAGTAAGACCAGCAGCAGCGTTAGAGCAGCGCGACGAACAAAAAGGCAAACAACAGCGCCGCCGCCGCCGCCGCTGCCGCCTTTGGCGATGACGACGGTGAACGTCCATGGCGTCTTTTTCACCATTGCTATTGCATATACGATCGTATCGTTCAGCGTCGTCCGTAACTATTCATGTGGACGAGTGAGGAGTACCTCGTTGGTATGTGGGTTCACTCCGCACAACAGCGCGATCATCGCTACTATCACGCCGGCTGTTGATGCAAAGCGAGAAATACAGTGAACTAGACCAGAGTGGTAAGTGAGTGAGCGAGCGACGGTTTGCTGTTGTCGTCTGTCGTTCCGTCTATTGGCAACGACAACGGCAACGCTACTGCCGCCGGCACCGTCATCCTGTGTCGTCTGTGTTTGCTCTTAGATTCGTCTGTTCGTCGCCTGTGTCCGTCTGCCTGTTCCCTCCTGTGAGAGGCAGATAACCGCCGGCGACTGTTATCATCACCATCATCAGGGCCGTAGCGCTACCGCTGTCGCCGGTGTCAGAGCTAGCGACATCAATAGCCGTCGCCGATGCCATCATCGCGCTGGACTCAAATGAACTGAGAATAATAATAAAAACAACAACGGCAGCGGCTCGCCGCCGGATAATCGGTATCTACATTGATGAAGGTGGCAGTCTCGTATCAAAAAATCTGGAAATAAACACAAGAACAGCAGGAGGATCAACTGAGAGAGAAATAGAGGGCAGGCAAGTGAATCAATAAGGGCAACTTACCGCTGTAGCGGCAACAGAAACACGAATTGCTATTACCGCTACGAAGGCGACTTGTAAGCAACCACTGCTATCTTCGCACAGATGAGGCAACAGTTGCAGACTGCGCGGCCGAGCCCGCGATCGTCACCGTAGGGACGACACTGCCGCAATAGGCTTCATTGTTGCCGTTATACCGCAGCGTATCGTCGTCACAGCGTTAATAGGAGGTTACCGGCACTGTAGTGACGGTGCTGCCGCCGCAGCCACTTGGGGTGCTACAAGTGGTGGCAGCAGCAGCAGCAGCATCGATTGGAATATTAAGAATAGTCCTCTAACAGCATTTCACAGCAATCAGCGGTCAGTCGCTGATGGCGTAGCGACACCCAACGGTAAACGCGGTGATAGTTACGACGTGCGAGGCGAAAACGCATAAGGGAAAAGTGGTGCTTTACTACCAACAACAATAACAAATTTTAATAATAACCAAAAAAAAGAATGGTTGGTCAGTCGATGTTGTTGGTAACGTGACATATGAAAGGATTGCCATGGGCGCCGGTTAGAGTTGCGAGCAAACAAGAGACGTGCTCCGTTCGACAGATTTGCGTGTGAGACAAAAGGGCTTTAGCAGTGTTTCATGATAGCGGTTCAAGCTGAAGATTGAAGCATAGAAGAATAGAGCTTACTTGACATCGCGTGTTTACCATCGCTGTACCGTTAGTAGTAGTCAAGCATGCGCACCTATAGAAAAGCATGAGCGTTTACGTGAACGGGACTGCGACTTACGGACGACACGAGGCCCGATATCAACAACAAAAACAGCCTAGATTGTTACTTATTAAGCTAGCTTACTCTCTAGTTGTTCTCATTGAAAGTGCATGCGCGTTCGCGTCGGTCCGCTTGGCGCGCGGCCGACACCCCGCGAAATCTTCGGTCGAGCCTGCTCGATCGATGGAAGAAACCACATAATCGTCGTCATATGGTGACCATTAGTTATTGTCATCGTCGTCGTTGCTGTTGTTGCAACGGGTGAATGACACAGGTAGACAGAAATATTATTCTCGCCACGATTAGCAGCTCCGGATACTACTCACAGATGGGATGAAAGCCCTGCGTTCTATTGATTGATTAGTGATTGGAAGAACGATACTCGTTATTGTGTTGGTAATTATGTCATAATTAGATGCAACACGTTTCGCTGTGCTTGTGGATGTGTGGGATTGTTCGATTGCAGCTTGAATAGCGCGCGTATCCAGATATTTTTCGGCGGCGCTCCAACAAGGTGAGTTGGACAGTGAAAACTATCATATCAACTGAGTTAAATATCTGTGCATTTATTCTGTACATCACGGAACGATGAGCGTCACACGGTTTATATGTGTACATATATAACCGAAGGGCATCTAATAAAGGAGAGAAGGGCAAAGCTATATATGATCACTATGAAAAATTACGATGCTTTTTTCTTGTCTTATTGAAAGTTATCACGATTAGTTAGATGGATAATGACTTGTGGAACAATGCAAGTAAGATGCGTGTCCCATTACTTTGTCTGTGGTCCAACGACATCTGGGGCCATCGTATACGTGCTTCGGACAGATGCTATATATAAATTGATACGGTGTATCAACGTGCTCGTTTTTCCCACTAGGGGGGTGCCCTTCCCCTGTGATTGGCCAGTTAAGTGACTATCGCAGCGCCCAGTGATCGCCGCTACATGCATCTGCATACATGTATAAGTTCAAAAATGGCGAGCTTTTGCTCTTGTGCGACTTCGTTTGTGTGCATACCTCAATCATATGGATACATAGACACGATCACAAATCCCTTCTCGCCGATTTAGTCTGGGGGGATGGTTGTGAACGGTCTTGCCTCTACTGGAGTCGTCAGCGACACCGTCGTCGGCCCACTGTGACGTCAGAGCGGCTTGACGGTCGCGCGGAATGTCATCGTTTTTGTCGTCGTCATCGTCGTCGAATGAATCCATCCGTTATCGGCGAATTACGAAGCAAAGGCAACATAAATGCAATGTCGATTAGCCAATCGACCAAGCGCTGCACTGTTTACGGTGCTGCACTAGGCGAGAGCGACATGTGGCGGCCGCATGACTTACGTACTACCGTGGCGATGGCGGCAGCGGTAACTGGTATTGCACGCTGTGGAGGTTGACTACGAGAATCGGAGGTGTTGGACGGACGTGGCTTCTCTTTGCCAGCCGTTAGCCCTTTCTTTTGGGGTGATGACGCAACGTAACTTGCAAATAGTGAAACGCTAGAACAGAAGATAAAACTGGTATGCAACATTTTCTCCTATGGAAGGGATGTCGAAAAGCGGAAATGGCCTGTGGTTTAGCGGAGATAGAAAGCTCAGGTAGCTAGCTAATATGGCGCGCTTTTTCGGACAGACCTGATTTTGATATTTGGTCGAAGCAAAACTGAAAAGCAGGAAAAGCTCCTTAAAACTAACTGAAGCCTTTTTTGTTTCTTCTTTAGGAGCTATATGTCTATTTATTTATGGATTTAATGAGGTCTGAAGTACAGCTCTGGTCGAAAGTTTGACTTTTTCATATTTGTATTTACATTACGGCGGCGGCAATGATGGCGGCACATTAGAGATATGGACCGTTCGCTGTCCCGGCGAATATTGAGACCCTCGTTACAAAATTTAGCCAAGCGATAAGTTCTGCCTAAGCGATGATGGTGAGGAAACAGTACATTTTGTAACCTTGAGATAGATTGATGAAGAAAATCTATGGCCATATAGGTAGTTCGATTAGTATAATTTATCATTGATTGAGAGACACGTTCGGTAGTTTGTTCACAACAGCACCGCTGGCCCGTAATTGAATTAGCAAATATAAACGGAATATAAAAGTCTCCGACTTTCATCTTTTAACCAGGCCAACAGAAAGGGAAAAATAACCTTGAATATTTTCGAAAACATTCGAATGGAGGAGCTGCAATTCATTCAAGAGGCAAGGAGGACAAAAATAACGAGGAATTCCGAAGCCTTATGGTTCTTTAGGCCATTCTAGGTGTACGTATACGAACTAATACGATCTGTATGCTATTGATATCAGTTGGTGATGTTAGCATGCCATTATGTTGGCTAATCTGTTTGCGTGTATATGTATATATTCGTATGTCAATGAATTGATGATATGAGGCGCTGTTGCTACTGATCCGTTTTTCGGTGACTAAAACGATGAAAAAGGCCACGTTCAAGCATGAGCTTATGCTTTTTTCAACCCGTTTATCTCGAGTAAACGGCCATTCCCAGAACGCTGCCATCTACGATATCAGAAACACTAGTAAAAATTGCAGGTGCTGCCGAACTCAACGGAGGCGTGCAGCAGAAGCGATTGCTCTCAATGCACTTGGGCCTCATTAAGGACCTTCGAGGTCAGTGTCCTGATCATGGCCCGTTTAAGGGCGTCGTTGACAGGACAGTGCACAGGAAGGAAGGGCAGTGCAACAGTCCACGAGACCATGCAAGTACCAGCAATAACAACAATGGCCATTGCTATGATGGTAACAGTGTTCCTATATAATGGGCTGAGCGTGGTGAAGTAATTAAAAAACGAGTGCCTTAGCCTATTTTTATGTTACAATGATGATAATACCAATAGAATTAACATCCGGATAGGTGAAATCGTTGTCAAGAAGGCGTGGCTATGACAAGAGAGCAAAGGCACCAGTGGCCGAGAGGAAGGAGTGCAGCGTCCACTGTGTCCATGCGATCAAAGATCGACAATGTTCTATCCAAAACTACATCCGCTAAGCACCTCTGTAAACGTCGTCGCAGAAAACTCGTGTATTCGTTTCTCGTCGCATATTTCATCGCGATAGCTGTCTTTCCCTCATATGTCTTTCTTAGCTCTTGCATTTCTCGTTAGAGAAACCAGAAAGCGGTGTGTGTCGTCCGGCTGCCTGATCGATCTAACTAGCTGGTTATTATGCTTTACCTCTCCCCCTAGATCTTCTTCTCGATTTGCGTTCCTGTCTCTCCGTACGGTTCCCTGTACAATTGGCAATGTCTGTTGCGTGCGAAAAACAAGAGAAACTGCATACGTTTATTTGTTCGCAGCATGGAAAGGCGACCTTGGACGGTAGTTGTCGCAGCTGTAGCTCTGCTGGCGGTTACACGTACAAGGATGAGTAAGGCGGCTGACGACTAGATTGTTGCTGGGCGCGAGTCGGAAGCTTCATGTGCTCCCCCGCTATTCCGAGCTCTTGTTTTCTTCCCGAGCTTCCTTGTGGACCGATGCAATAATGCTAATGACAGTAAGGATGGTGCTAGCAAGAGTGCGCCTGCCGCTACCGCTAACAGCCGCAATAATATAAGTAGTAGTCAACCGTTGTCAAAGACTCCGGTTTGTTTCCTTTGGGTGGTTAGGTTTCGACGCGCCCGTCGCTCGGCTGGCAAGCATCGTTAGCCGTGGTTCCCCGTGAACCCACAGTTCGTACGTCTACAGTCACGACTACTATTACGGCAATAGTCGTTTAGTCTCTACGGTGCATAGCGACAGCCGACCGAGAAAAAACGCTGAACGTAGCTGATCAAGGCGAGCGCCAGAAGACTTAGTACGGCCATCCGGGCCATTCAGTGGCGCCGCTTTAGTCGTGTCGTAGGCCGCGACTGATAGTTGACGGCAGCGACGCCTATAGCAGTGGAGGAAGCGACGATGCCAATGAGTCTGCGGCAATTAAGGAAACCTAAGGACTGACTAGTATCATCTAGAGCAGATATCAAGGCCAATACTCAACAAACAAACGAGCGTCTTTGCCATCAGCACCAGTCGCCCCCAGAAACGATACAAGTGCGACAACTACCCAGGAGCGACGATTTAAGAACACAGTCAGCGCAAGGTGCAATAACAAACAGCAGTCCATATTCGCTCATGCATGCACATGAAGATGCACCCGAAGACAAACGCGTACGATAGCCAAACCAGAATAGTTAGTAGGCCATTGGGCCGAACGTAGGCCTTAGAGACACAAACTGGCGTGACCGAGCATACGGACTACAGTAACGCCTTTCTGGCGAATGGCCAATTGAGCGGCGGCGGATGACGCCGATGCTTTCCGGACGTTGCATATGCTCCTGTGGCTACGTCTTCTTTAACAGAGATGAGCAAATAGAAGAGGGAAGCAAGGGTACCTGCTATCAGAAGACGTAGCATCATATAGATACAACATCGAAACTAACGATAAGCATGGAGCAAGCAGTGGGACTCATAATAATAAAAATAGCAGCACAAGTAGTATTTCGTTCACTTGTCGTTGCGGCTTGATCTTGCTCTTCTTATTTTTCTAAGATATTCAAGATGGTAACATGGGCAATTATATTGTGTGTACTTGTACTACACACTTCTATTATGTTTCGACCAAACTATCTTGAAAGGCGAATTTAGTAAAGGGGTGTATTATAAATAAATATTTCAGCTTGGTTTCAATTTGACATGAATCTTTTATTGATAGTATCATGCCTTTGTAATCCTGAGTCAAACGGACGCATATAAAAATTGGAATGTGCCTTTGACAGATGCAGTGGGGCAAGCCAAGTAGTTAACGGTGATTTGGACCGTAAACGTTTTTATCATGCAATTATCTTAAAATGCCGGAACGGGCAAATGACGACATCGTATTAGGTTAGAGTATAATAATATGACCTAAAATATGTTCATCCTAGATTTTCTCGAGAAAGGTATCGTGTGAACTTCGTGTAGAGATGCTTCTCGGTATTAGTTTTTATAATGCGTTTATTCAGGACACCTTCGCTTGTATAAACAATGACTTGCTGCTATAAACACAGCTTCACTCTTCTAGTTCTAGATTTTCTGCGTTAAAAAGAGAGCGAAAGTTGCAGATCCATTGACACTCTCTTCTAGAGTCAATCTAGATCCGAAGGATCGCTCCTGTCCGGTATCCTTACTAGCGTCAGCATCCAAATGACATGCTTCTTAATCAACCGGTAGCATGGCGTCGAAAATCCGAAACGTTACATCAAAGCTGCCAATAACTCAGCAAATGGGACACTTGAAGATATGTATATATTCATCCATTAGATACGCAAAACGAGTCCAACGAAGCCGTTGAAAAGTCACGGCCGAATCTGGGTTTTTGGGAGTCTTACCCAAAATCGCTGCCCTATCAAACGTTTGTGTCAACTAACACAGTCCCTCATAGTAAACAACCCTCTAAACACCTAGGTCGACTTATGGCTTTAGACACATATCGGATATCTGCCGTAAAGCCTTCTTTCTTAAGCAGATTCACACTGGCTGTATTAATGGATTCGCTATACAACAACGTCATGTTTTCCTTTTTGTATCGTAGCAGTAAAAATTATTTTAAGTTAAGAAATTATTTTAAGTGCCAAACACCAGCATATGACAGCCAATATTGTACTGATTCGACGCACGGCGCTGTCAAGGCAATACCGACTCACGATTACCGAAAGTAAATTAAATGTTTTGTATCATGGACATTAACGTGATAGTGATGACCCTGCCACCATAATGTATTTATAATGAAAAAAAAAATTATCATTTGTAACTGCTAATCAAAATTTAGAATTTTTTGTTTTTTGTAGCTCAGTACAAGCACTATTCACCAACTCTCTTTTGTTAGGCCTTAGAACGAAATGTCTTGATTTATTGTTACCTCGTCTCGCCCTATTTCGGTCTGTATCAACGTGACTGTTCCTATGGCATCCGTAACAGAATAGAAGAGGGACAGTTCAATAGAATCGATCATGACTAGGTCATTTGGTCCATAAGTGATTTGGTGGCGCGTCATTGAAGCGTAAGACAAATTACAATTTCTGCTGCTATAATTATTTGATCGCTTTGCAATAGGGCGTCCAGTCGTATTGGTTTTGACACGGGGAACGCCCCAATGTAGCGGAGTTTCGACACGTGTAGTTCCAGCTAAGTGGACAATAGGGATTGAATAATGATCAATTAACGACGATCATATGTATATAATGGGTGTGACGGGAGTCAAGCTGCACGCAGGTCTCCATCCGATTGGCCAGCTAGTATCAGACCCATTGGACTTGCTTAAGTTTGATCGAGTGATACGATCAGCGGATGGGAACAGATTATGGTAAGAGATGAACTGATCAATTATCGTTTGCGTCAATGTTCATAAAATAATATACTACAGATATTATTCGGTAGATCCGTCTGGCTGTTGAAGTTTATGAGGTCTGTGTCGCTATGAAGAGACCAATGCAATTGATATGGACACGTAAATACAACCGAGTAATAATTACTAATGTGTATAGCAACGATATAGCAAGATCGAACTGGGTCAATCACATACGTTTCTGTTTTGAAAAAAAATTACTAGTGGGTCTCGGTGACGAGTTGTACATGGATCCTAGTCTTGGTATTGCCGTGCATTTGTAACTATGAATCCTCCTTTTTCAGGTCTCTGTGCACCCATTTACATAACATCAGACAGACTGTTGTCGTTTACTGCTATTTTAGAGGTAAAAGCCCAGTACGTTTTGTATCACATGAGAGTTAGTTTTCGTTTGTGTTTTTCCATTCCTCTATGAGGATTACACGTTAAAGCTAACTAGTTTATTTAACAACGAGGAAAATAATTGGGTACAAATGCTTCATAGCTCGGAACAGACTGCTCTGGATTCGGATACAAAATAGTCGTTCGAAAGTTGTTGAGGTATGCTGTTATTACGGAGCATAAAAACGAATCTATGTAAAAGCAACATAGAGAATCTTCTGATATATAACGCCATTATTAGGGAATGAAATGCACTTTGTCTCCATAGCAACTAGTATTATTATATTTTTACGTACGTAATAAGGTGCTCATATATATAGGCTTATATATATATGTATATATATATAGCTGATTCATTATGCGACAATACTGGTTGGTGGAGATACTGGTTACGTCATGAATGATTGTTTGGTTCTAAATTGTACGAGCTCAGACTGAAATGAACACAGCTTAGTGAACCCTCCATGACTGAACTTCGCTAGAGATGTAAGTACTATATACGCATTTACCCTTGGGTGAAGAAACTTCAACTTGCGCGCCGACATTTATTTCAAATGTGTGAGAGAAGGAAATATGCTATAGGGAAGGTACCTTTGCCGTACACAGCATAAATAGCAGGCCACTTCGATATGTCTGAATGCCTGCTCTTTCCCGGTTTACTCAATGTCGGAAGGCTCAACGGATAATGGACAGAAGCTTACGATCGCTGTGGGGCGGGGCAATGCTGGTAGCTCGACAGATAGGATCAAGTTGCATTATACCGGACGTAAGCAGCAAGTTTAGTGGGGCGTCGCAACAGCACTCGCCGGACCAGACGTAGGACTTGCCCCTTCTTCTGTGACCTACTACTCGGCACTTGGACATATAAACAGTTTAGGTATAACGATGTCTTTCAGCCTCTCGAGATGGAGCCGATTCCATAGACAGAACGAGACCAAAGAAGAAAAAGCGAAAGGATGAGAAAGAGAAAACAATAAGCGCATGAGGCGTTAATTAATTAACGTCTCAATACGTTGAAATCGATTAGTCTTGGGTACTGGCGGTAACGATCGGGGCAGATAAGAGGATGAAAGATCGATCGGCTGAACGTTAGTTGCAAAGCGTGCAAAAGTATTAAGGGCACGATGGCAAACCCCTTCTACCTTGGCAATATCTCATCTGAGGGAACAGCCTAAATGGAAGGTGTCGATGAAATGTCAGAAAAATCGGCCCCAGAAGAAAATTCTAATAGCATTCTGTAACTACTCTTCTGTAGGGGTAGCACATGGAAGGATCTCTCATAGCGCATCAATGATGCTATAAGAACGGAAAACGACTGAAAAGCTACAGGCCATGTGTAAATAGTTTGATGTGAGTACCAATCAAAGAGAAGAGTACCGCAAACGAAGGAAACTTTGGCAAGAAATGTCTATACACAAAGAGAACTTGTGCCGTGGTTCGCCAGTTCATTGGATTCGTCTATGGCACCTCTTAATATTAGCTTTGCCGCGCCGTACTATACAGCAACGCTGTTGTTTGGTGCGTTTCAGGAACCGTTTTACAGCCAAGGCATTTTTTCAAATGGTGTTGTGCGCTCGGGCCCATTTGAGCTCCAAAGTACAACAACGAGCATGTAGGGATTGAGCGTGTCCAATATATATGTATATATATATATATATATATATATATATATAATACATTAGAAACAAACATTTTTTTTGTTTTTCATCTACGCACCTCATTACATCCTATTCTGGCCGAGCGAATCAGTCGCGTCCCATTTTTGAATTATCTCTTTCTATAAAGTAGCGACCCAGTGCTTAAAAACATTTTTAGCAAAGGCGTACAAATAAAAGCTATGTAGCCCACATATATATCCCTGCATTTATGTTACTCTACTCCTCTTTCAAGTTATCCTACATTACCACAACAAAAAGCGAAATTCCGCCATTTTGTAACAATAATAGCGGTCTATTATCATATTTACACCGCCGCCCTGACCCATTGATATTGACATATTCTATAGAATGATTGTCGGTAAGCGGAGCTGACATAAGCAGACAATGATACGCGTTGGGGCAAAACGGACAGACAGCCCGTAGACATCCTATATAAACGATCACGATAGACGGTGGTCCGCTTCACGTCGATACAACGCTATGATCTCAGTAGCGCAATGATTCCTATTTTAGGTGTTGTCCTGACATGTTACTAACTAAATAACCTGCGAGAGAGTTTTCCTTTGCCTGATTATTCAGGTGTTTCCTATGTTCAGTATGTTTCCTTTTGATTCAACATATTTTTGCCTCGTTTTTACAATCGACCACTAGCTCGTTCGGTCGACTGTCTACAACGTTACCGCTAACTAGTGCAATGCTCACTATCGGCCTTTAGCTTACGTTGCGTTTGTAGATTTGCGAAAGACCGCCTCCTCGGACCATGCGAGCGATCACAAATCGCAGGAGACTCATTCAGTATTTACGATACGCATGTAGTTTCCTACAAGGTCCGCGATAGCGTTGGCGAAGGTGAGGTTTAACAGAGTGGCACAGGCGTACAGACTGAATTGAACGGGCAGAAAATGTAAATGAGAGCAAATTGTGACCCTTGTACGATTATGATAGCCAAAAAACGGCACATAACGGTAATCACCCATCAAATTTTGGACTAGATCTTTTTCTTCTTCTTAGAGATAATTTACTGTCACCTCAGATTCACCTTAATCAATCGCTCACCAGCTATTCATGAACGCAGCCACTCCATATTGACTATGCGGCGAATAGTTTGTATGGGAATTTCAAAAAACAAAATTAAAAAAGAACATTTAAAATTACGAGCAAAAAACGGTCGCTCGATGCGGAACGATATTTCTATTCTACAATAGTTGAAGGAGCTCGGTACAAACTATGCACACACATACACACTTTGGGTTGTTCACAAAGCTACACTTTTGGTAATTCTTAAGCTATAGTAAGAACAATAATAATTTTAACTTTCATAGTTATTAAAGTGCTGTTACAGTTATCAGTCAATAGCATTATGTTAACAAAGGAGGTTCTGCACAAACAAATCAGCACTGACACTGAGCCATAATGAAATCTGTAAAAAAAAAATAATTGAATTAGGCAGGTTTATGGACCATCGTGTGCGCGCTGAACTGACCTTAGAACGCGGTGCGCACCGTATAAAACAGGAAATCAATTATTTAGATAAAAATGAACAAACAACGTCAGCCATTACGAAATAGAGTCGCTAACAAGCGCCTTCGGAGACAAGAGACATCAACTGTGCTATTATCCTGCAACCTGCCATATTGGAAGTTGTTGTTCTTCTAAGAAGCGTATTTTTAGAAACAAGCTGAGAACAACTCTGTCTCACAGTAAAAAAGAATCTTTACTATAAACTTGAGACAATTTTTAAGTCAACTTCTACGATTTGTATGTCTGATTTGTTATCGTTTAGAATCTTCCCGTATTTCAAGAGAGCCTCAACTAAAATGTGGGCCTGATGGGTTTATAATCGTGGCTTCGCGACACTGGGCTATAGATGTCTATATATAGCGCGATAGCGAATCTGATGCGGCAATTGAGGCCTTGAAAATAAAAGCTAAACCGCTCACATGAGGTGCACAAGTGTGGCGCGGTACAAAGGAAGGAAGATTATAAAGTATTTAAAATTACATTGTATCTAAGATTTTTGAGCGTGACTACAAACTTATATTTTATTTACGTTTTTTATTGTTCATTATCGGTAAGGATAAACTTAAGATGAAACTGCGGCACGTGTCTACAACGTTATTTCTCAACATACCCTTCATTGGAACCTGAGATAAGCATATTTGCTAATTTAAATGAAGCAATGACGATTTCTTTATCGTCGAGTAATGGAAAAATCTTCTCACAGGATCAAGTAGCACAGAACAAATTACAGAAGCACACAATGTACGAAAATCGTCATTGGTTTTGCATTAATTGCACGAGTTTATATATATATATATATCTATCTATTGCCGCTGCTAATGTTGAACAGTAAATCTGCGGACAAGTGTATAAATTTTTGCCCGACGTTATCTTTGTGAGTACCTATATATTTAGTATAGCAGCAGACCAGCTGATACAAGTGAACGCAGAGGCACAAGTGGATTATCGTTGTTAAGATCCAGAAGAACAATTCTCCTTGAATGGTTCGTCTTTACTTGGTCGGGGGTCATCTTTCTATCGGTATTAAACTTCTTTTTCCTGTCTAGTTTCCCGCGTAAAAACATGATCCCTATCAATAAGCAATAGCATGTTACAGATGCAGAAGCATCTCGTTCTCTTGTGTGTCGTTTTGAGCCACTCTCCCGCAGATGAGCTGGAATATATCGAACATCTATGGCCACAGTTTACCGACGGTGAAATGACATATACGGGTGGCTGATATACATACCCATAGCCATGCCGATACTTCATTATCATAACTAATATTTACAGGGAAAATACTGCCATCACTAGCAAAGCTACCGCTGGCGTAATCGTCGAATCGTGTAAATAAAAATCCGTCGATTCCTTCTACTACTTCTACCATTGCCGTTCCTCGGGATGCTTCTGTTTTTGCTTTCTTCAATTTTCCGCTCGGCTCATTTCTGCCGTTCTCAATGGCCGCGTTCCTACTGCTATCATCTCCTTAACCATTGTGTTTTGGCCTTTATCGTATGCAACTAAGCGGAGCGAAACGATAGCGCAGTTAACGCTAAAATCTTTCGCTGATCAGCCTCGAAATGTCTACAACGACAACAATGGCTGCTAATAGTCGTGGATTCTAGCAGGATTTCAACATAGGATAAAAATTCGTTTAGTGCGAAGATAGTAATAGAAAAAAAGTAAAAGGAAAACAACAGATGAAGGCGGAGCGATGAAGTATCATGGCAAGCGAAGTAGGTGCATGTTACCATGCACGTGTCTATCGCGTCTGTATAAATAGTGGAAAGGGAGGTTAATATACGTTCGAACACAGTTGTCGCTGTTGGCTAGTGTTAAATGCGATCTATAATAGGGCCTTGCAGGATATGATATGAGATACGTAACAGGAGAGTGCAAAACACATTTTCATAGACTTGCTTATAAACGCGAACTGAAGATTGGGAGTTCTGTCTCTTTCAAAACATCGTTGCTTTGTCGTTGATTTTTATATGCCGACCTCAAGATCACGCTCGGAAGCGTTAGAATTGGAATTCACGCAGAGATTGGCTTAATCTTCATTAGTACTGACAAGTTGACTTTGACTCCAATACGGTTGAACGTGCTCGATTATTCTAGGTACTACTGACCAGAAGCAATTACTGTTTAGGTATTAACGATGTTATAGATCCCCACTCAAGAAAACGTAGTACCTAGCATATATGTGTATGCATTCGTATACTATGTTATACGGTCTTGGACTCTGGGGTGAAATAGCAAAAATCATCGGTTCGCTGCTCGGTGAACGGTCCATTACTTTTAACTCTACCGGGATTGAACTTCAGCACAAGACCCGATTTGGGTTCCATCTCCATCCAGCATTAGCGGTTTGCTGTTAGATCTAGTTACAGCTTCAGCAAGTACGAGGTACGGATCGCGTCTCCTATACAATAAATAGTAACCGAACGCATATGCTATGGCTGAACCCGATACAGTCTATCGGAAGAAGGTTGGCTATAGAACCGAGCTGAGCTTCGTTTGACATGAGATTTTAGTCCTTGCCCAATAGAAACAACCAGATCCCAAAGACCGGAAACGTCGTCTGCGGTATCAACTGCGAGAATTGCGAGCGGGCTTGGAAGGGGAACGAAATTGAAAGAAGGGCGTGTAGGAAAGGTTGTTTACACGGCGGAGTTTGGCCTGTTACAAAGAACTACACCAAGACAATTTGGCCTAACAAGGCGGCTTGCGTGTGTTTGTATTCGATGCTGACATAGTTGCAAAGTAGCGTATGCATGTAGTTACACGTTATGAGAAACGTATGTTTGTAACATACAGTACACGCGGCCGAAATGTTCTGTAACGGAGCACACCGACGAAACATCCTAATACTGCGTTGCCATATGGCAACAACATCAGCGACTGCAATACTACCTAGTAATTCGCAGAAGTAACCGTCACGTAACGATATGCTGGGTACGCATAATCTTCAAAAACGCAGAAATATAGATAGACAAATGGTAGCATTATAAAAAGGACGTTGGAGCGTGAGACAGGACAGGGCAGGGCAGGGCAGGGATCCTGAAACCTTCTTAAATATGATTTGATAATGGCGTTTGGTGGTCTATTTACCTGGCGAGCGATCCTTTTAAAGGAAATAGCCATTAGAATCTACTTCTGAGATAAGGGACATATGGCTGTATGATAGAATCCTATCAAATCAATCTGCGAGGAGTAGTGCTTGTGTCGAATGTATATGGATATACACTCCACTGTTTGTTGCAGTTTTAAAAAACTATCACAATTGGCTCGTGTCATCCATATTGCTAGATCACACACTTCTGTGAATGCGTCCGCATGTTCTTGAAGCCAGCAGTCATCACGGTCGCAAATAATATAAGCCATTTAGCCGGTTTGCGTTATACGACCGAGAAGAAGAATTTAGGGGTTAAGAACTGTGGGCTCACAGAAGGCTGTTGTGCCGTTTGCCCCGTCCATTTGCCCTGAACGTGCTCGATGCGTTGCGAGTGTTGTTTCTCTACGACGTGACGTTGTCTCGTAAATGTTACGACAATGTTTTGACATGAACACGATCCATTTCACTGAGCGCCGGAGTGCAACTGATTGACGCAGCAGAATTTCAAAAATTTCTGAATTGAGCATTAGCGCGGGCAGTTAGTGACGATGCGGCCGATGATAATTCAGTTGTTACTATTGGCGTAAAGGGTTTGCTTTAACTAATGTACCGATGTTCTTACTAGAGAGGCGCTCGTTACACTTGATCATTTTTATGTTTTTAGAAAATTATTATTAAAACTATGCCGGCGAGATGAAGAATCTATAATTTTTGGGCATTGAGTACAACAAGCTCTATATATATATAGGGTGGATGACTAAATTTCTTTTACCTCTAGTCACGGTGCAATAATATGTACACTATTGAGATGACAAATAATCTTAACTGTGCTATCATTTCAACTGCACAAACTCTCGCTTGACAGCTTCCCCGGCCCATGTGCAGATTATGCCTCGACCCTAGTCCTCTGCACATATTACCAGCAGGTATCGACATAATTATGGAACAGTTACAACAGAGAAGCGAAATGCATTCTACTTTACCTATAGGGTATATATATAGCGTCGGTGTTGTTTCATGGCCTTTCTCGTTCAGGTTAAGGACTTCATTTGACCGTCATATGGCTATACTGTCCTTGCGGCCTATTTGCAAACTGCCTTAACTTAAATATACATCGAATCAATGCTGCAGCTCGTTTGCGAGCCTAATTCAGCCAAATGGTCTAACAAAGCAGCACGAAACGATACAGTAAGAGTAACCGACATGATTCAATATCTATCAATGATGGCAGCAGCACGAACTTACTGCTATCAGAGCATACGAAGATAATTTCGCACGATAACTTAGCGTGCACACCCGCTGCTCACATTTGCCAGCACACGACTTGAGACACATTACAAATACAGGGACCGATAATACTTTATTGCAAATAGTTGAAAGGGTGATTTGAAGGCTATCTGTTGGTTAATTGTTCGTTGATCGGTCGGTGGCCCGTCGGCCGACTAGTTGACATTTCGATGTTTTTACAGGTCTATATGGTCACTCGTGCAAACGTCTAAAAAACTTCCTCTCTCTCACCACTCTGTTTATAATTTCCCTCCCTTTCCGTTTGACAATAGCAAGCACGAGCGGTAGAATATGGATAGTTCTCTTTCGATTCGTATGTTGCTACTCGTATTGTTGCTATTGTTGTTAGTGGAAACGTTCCATTGTAGTCGCATTAGGTTTATGGTACGTGTCCTCCTCAAAGGCTTACCTAATCGTCTATTTGCGGCCTTTGTTTTTTGACAGGGTTCAAGCACGGAAGTTGCACTAGCAGCACGACGTTGTCAGGCGTCAACGCATGCATTGCTTGTATCCATATCTCTTGGTCAATCAAACGGTTTGCCCCTGATCATCATAGCGCGTAAACGCTAAGCGATACGCTTGGAACCGCCTCCCTGCATACGCACAATTTTCACACGAACTACTTGTAACAACATCTCTCGACGCTTCTATTTTACGTGTGTGTGCGTGAGGGCCCGAAAAGCATACTCGGTTTCCGTACGTCATTCAATAGAGCCCATCTGTGCTAGCCTCTTCGTCTGTGCCCTTTGCTGCACCACCGTAGCAGCGAATTTACGTGCTACCGAGCTAGCTGGCTAGCTAGCTATCATATACGGAGACGCAGATGTAGTCAAAGCGATACTTCGTTGTCGAATGGCAGCCACTCAATTGGTTCAATTCATTGTTGTGACATTTCGTGAGAAAAAAACGGGTTTCTTTTTCATAAAACTATGTTTATCCACTATTTTGCATTTTTTTTTTCGATTTTGTTTTTCTTCTTGTTTGTTTCTAATCTCACAAGGTTCGTTTGTTGCATGTTATTCTTTGTTTCCGTCCATTTGATCGATTACGACTTTCGTTACCTTCTTCAGAAAAAAGGCCTTGCTAGTAGCAGTGGCCAGATTGATATCAACCTGTATTTTTTCATGGGCATGCTAGTTTGTTGTCTCGCTGACGTCGAAGATTGTCCTTCATAGTGGCGAGTGTCTCGTCTCGACACAACATTGATCACTATTACCTATCCATCTGCTATGCATCAATAGCGGTGGCATTACGTTACGCATGACAACATTCACAGGCACACGGCTACTGTCGATCGGCACAGAAAAAATGTAGATAACCGAACAATGATCGCAATCGATATTGTAGCTTTGATAGATTATGTTCATTGAAGAAATGGATCCTTCTTTTCCATTGCGTTCCTGCCAGCAACGTTCGACCGATACCACACAGCCGTCGGCGTTAAATCGAACCACCGAGGGTTATAATGAGAACTAGAGTGAATGTACCAGGCAATGATAGGGGTGGGGCGGGCGGCTAGGGACAACTGCGACCGGCTATTAATGGTTGGGGATGGCAACGGCAGCAGTAAAAAAGAGCCGTCGCACTCGACCCAAAGGTGTAAAAAACAGGCCATGCATTGTTCCTATTCGTTACTTGTGTGAAGCTCTAATCGTATAAATATATGATAGGGGTTTCACACGTTATTGATCTTACGAATGGCTTTGTGATGGGCTATGTGCGGACGACACAATGTTAGGGAAACAAATACATTGTAACTTTCAGCGTTTCGAAAAAATCCTACTCAAATAAGGAGCTAACACTATGGCGGTTAAATAGGTGGACTCAGGTAAGATAAAGCCGAAATCTTGCAGGCTTCTTGCAGGCAGACTGAAAGTTCTTAGCTTATGGTACTTCTGATAATGTCCATTCTCGATAAGGTGGGTGTTTATGTATGTATACGGCTGAGAGGTTGCACGTATTGAGCGATTAATTGTTCGACATAGTGGCTTTGTGTGAGAGTTGCCAGGACAAAAAGTGTTTTATCTTAAAGGCTTACTTAGCTTATTATCCTAGAATCGGTATATTATAAGGTGAAGAGATCGTCCTAAGTCATGCTGCATTACAAGGTCACAAAGATAGCGCTAATCTAAAACGTATCTTATTTTGACGAGTTCATGAGCACTTGCACCTTTCATCCGTTTACATAAATATGTAAGACGCAAAAAGTTCCCTCTCGTTTCCCCGATCGGTTTGTTTGTCTACACCCTAATCAGTCCGTCCTATGAAAGGCAGATGGTAGTCCGATAGAGCGGCATCTCGTTTGAGATTGACGACTGCCAGTCACTCGACTGGCGCAGAGGATTCAAGAAGCCTTTTAGCATTTCAGTATCTATAACATTGTTGTCTCTCGGCATGCCTTTACCTAGCCCCATGCGTCTAGGAGGACAAAAAGGGTTATTTCCTTTCCCATTACGCATAATTTGTTATGTCTTTAATTAATTATACGTGCGTATAAACCAGTTATATTTAACGTAGATAACTGTGCCTATTCTTCCTCTCTTATTGCTCTGATCATTCCTTTCAGCGTCGATTATAGATCTATCTGTCTCCGGATACTTTTTATTACAGCTTGGATGTTTTGTTGCTTACCGTTGTGGTTACATGGTCTTTCAAGCGACAAAATTTAGCCGAGAAGGCGAACGGCAAAACGCTGCAATGCCTGTTAGATTAGCGAAGCCTTTTTTTGCATTGAAAATTCCCTCGGAATAATAGCAGTGGCATGACTGTGTTAGTGATGGCGTCCTCTATCTGCATCACCGTACGGGTTGTCGCTGTAAGGATTCTGCTGGTGCCTATTGCAGCGGTAGGCGCGAAAGTCGTAGAGGGTAGGCCAAAATGAAAGCTATAATCGTGTTTCTAGTACCAGAGATGATAGTTAAGCTGTCCTGACGCTACAGTGAGTACAAAGTGCCGTTTGTACTGTGTTTCTGCTAACCACTGCTTGTCGCTGCCTACAGTGCCGTCCGCCTGTATAGCATTGACGTTTTTCTCTATCGATGCCTACGCTACATCTCACTAAATCAGAGCTGACACTGGAAACAGCCCCACTAAAGGCCTCATTTCTGGGTGCTCAGCATAGAGACGTCGGATAGCTTTAACAGCAGCAAAAACCATTGATCTGTCATTTTGACTTCGGAACAGCTGCCTAATTAATTCCATTGCCAGCAACTGATGCGCGACTACGACGATGGCGGCAACAGCAGCGATTGAAGTTACTTTATAGGCAGTCCATTATCATTACTGCTGGCTATCGATCTTTGCTTTACCGCTACTGAACTTTTTCAACTAGCCGTCAAAAAAAAAGGAAGCACTGCGACGAGCGGACGATGGCAAAAAGATGAATCACTCTGACGCTTGAGTGCTTCTGACATTGTCCGGAGAGTAGGGCTGGCAGCAAGGGCAAGTCAAACGATTCTCGACCTTCAGTCAGTCAGTCACTCGGTGATGGCGACGACGACTCAACGATCGTACGAGTAGAAGTCAGGAATTAACTCCGGAATAAACCCAGACGCGTCACTGTCAAAAGATGGCGACCACTAACATGGTAAACACACGGACAGATATACTGCAGCAGCAGTTGTGGCAAACGACTGAAGACAGTGCGATATAGAAATGAAAAACAGGAAGTGGGATCATTTCATATCGCAGATAACGTAACCTTCGTCCTGAGTAAATCACCCACTCAAGACGTACTAGAGCCTTAAACGGCAAACTCGATCTTTGGAACGTATGCTTGTCCTATTACGTACACTAGGGAAAGAGAAACACAGTGTTACAAGAACGGTTGCAATTATTATATAACAATAACAATGATTATATAGAAAAGTGGTAATTGCGCAATGTATGATCGAGGTAACATATTGCACAGTACTATCAATGTGCGTTACAAAACGAGAGATAACGCAAAATCAATATTGGTAGTACGTCTACACTGGAGTGATACACTGGCCTTGTTACAATTGAGGGGACGTACTCTCTGGTTAATATGAATTGAAACGTTTTACATTCTACTAGAGTAGCTGAGCAAAACGGGTCCAAGAAGGTTTAGGTAAAGCTGAAATGCTCTAGTCTATTTCCATTTACTTATGGATAAGATCTCTACTATGTATATATTCAGCTAATTTCTTATCCTGAACTTTGTTTATATTCTGGCAGCCAGAGCCCATAACATCGCTGTAGTGGTACAATGGCAACGTGTTTGTGTGTTAGCCTAGAAATACGTAAGTCGGTCCAGCATCGAAAACGGGCGTAGACAAATTTTGCTAAAAGCCAGCCGTCTGAAACGATGCTAAACGGCAACACAAACCGCAAAGTTGAAGCACTGATGTTGCTGGTTGCCACGAGCTTGCCTGCTAACCACTAGAAAGGTCTAATCTTTGCTTTGGCGTCCTGATTTCTGACCAGACTGTTTTCTTTTCTACTGAACATGTCGCGAAGCTATCCATAGCTCTATAGCATGATACGGTGTCGGTTTCTGCGCATTTGCGTACACTCTTACTCCTAGTATGTGTATGATAGTAACCTTGTTGTCAGTCTTGGATGGAGAATCTCAAAATATGCTGGTAGGTTCGTTAGTGCCTTTCTTCTTTCGTCTCGGCCGATTCGTTAAGCTCCTTTTTGTCTGTCTAATGGCTTTATGCGGCGTCCAGTCGAGCAGAAAACGACAGTCCTTGTAGTGACAGATATTCCTGTTTTCAATATCTTCGTCGTTATGCTTGTTGACATTCTTCTCGTTTCCGAAGACAGGAATAAACTGGTCATCAGTCTATTTACCGCTTGCAGGAACTCTTCCTGCCATTTTGCTTTTCGACCGGGACTGAGGAGGCCGTCTCGTCGAAGCGTGCCTTTCCAACATTTTCGCACTGTTTTAGTAACTTGTCTTAGTTCCCTCAACCACCTATTTCTTCAGTCAGCGCACGAATACTACAAAATGCTACCTGACGAAACGGCGCAGGCAAAGCCCTATCGAGACTAGGAATTTTCGTGGGTGCCCGATATTAGCGGTCCGAGTCCTCGTCAATCTTTGTTAACCTTTTCGAATGTCTGAGAGGGAGATTTCCTGAAATAAAGAAGTGGATCCGCAGTCATCCGCTTTTAGGCTGTGTGTGCTCCTTCGCGTTTTTTGGACCCTTGAATTTTTACCACCCGTGTCGGCGACTTCAAATAAAAATTAGTGAATTCGCAATATTGTTTATGTTCGTAACTGTTAGTAAAATCCGCTTGCAAAATTAGAGAAGTAAGTTGAAAACACAATCTTCGAGTGATCTGCATCTCGATTTGAAGTCGGGATCAAAACCAATGGCTAGAACATTTAATCAAGACGTTCGTGAGCTGTGCCTTCGTCGAGGCATGCAGTAGGTACACCTCATACAAGTGCTGTCTTTAAGCAGATGAAGCTTCTGGACACGATATCAATTTTTCCAAAGTTATCTCAATTTATGAAGTTTTTTCATTAGAAACTCATATGTATATATATACATATATATATTTGGAGACAAATTTTGTGGGCCAGCCGATTGAAGTATAAAGATGAATAAAGTGAATCATATGGATTATAGTTGTCGGATCTTTGCAAGGGTCAGCATCAAGGTCCCTATGGCAGTCGAGCCTCTATTTATGCTTAAACCATATCAAATGCTGCAATTGTTGATCTGGTATTACATGGAAACGGAATACCTTAAGGTGGCGGTAATTGTGATCGTCGATGAGTGTATGGTACTTCTTTTTTGAATGGTCAATCTCGGCTGGTTGACGCCCCATCCTGCTTCTCTGTCTGTTTGCGATAGTTTTGTCAGTGTTTGAAAAAGGCTTTGCGGCCGCGGAAGCTTCACTCGATGACGATCTTTTATTGGGCGAAAGTTTTTCTACAGCATCTTAATTAACTAAAATCACTGTGAAAGCGTTCGCAACATGAAAATACTTTGTTGAATTATTATATTTAAATTAATAGCATCCTAATAGGATAAAATAAATGAAAAACTAAAGATAAGAGTTGTTGACTCGGCAGGTATTGCGTTTACTGTGGGCTCAGTAAACGTAACACCTATCGGGTCACACAGTAAAATACCGTTTTATGAGAAATTTTTTCGATGAAAGTAAATTTCGTTGTTGTCGCATTATATGACTAGATAAATGTGAGGCGAAACAAGAACGAATACGTTCCTTCGGCAATCAATTGCGATTGGTTAATGTTATAGAATATGTTATTTTAACATTTAACGTATATTATACGTGTATCAGCTTCATCATTCAAGCAAAGATCATAGATTGCTTATTACCCGTCACTCTCTGACGCCAGCAATATCGATATATAACCGAAAGCGGTCATCGGACCCAATTCGTTGACGCTCTGGATTCGTTAAGCAGCTGGCTAGTAGCTCAAGCTGGACTCCTTCACAACGTTCACAGACAACGAGGCTATATCGCTACTTTTCTTCACTATCGATTTTCCAGGCTTCTCATCACGCCGACTGCACTACGCTTTTCAACGCTGAAAAAATCAACAATAATAACAACAACAGCAGCAGCGTTAACGGCGGCATCCTTTCGTTTCCCTGCCGCAGCTTCTAAGGACTATAACTGAGCGAATCCAAGGATTCAAGCTGTAGTTGTAGTGGTAGCAATAATGGCCATTCACAGCCACCGACTGATAGAGCGCCATTATTATTTTTAGCCTCTGCTGATCTCCTGGTTCCGCTTTGGCCTGTTTTTGTATGACGCATGTTTGGTTCATTGAGAATTGAAGAAGGTAACGACATGCAGGACTATTTTCGGTTTAACCGTTTCTACATATATATATCGCATAGATGTAGTACTTATATGTACATATAGTTATCGTAATCATATGACTGGTGAGGTAATACGCGAACTAGGCACCTGTTATATTTCCGGATTTAAATATATCATTATAAAGGTTATTTCAGTCAAATGGACGGTACGTTTAGCCATACCGGCTATTGATTCTGTATATAATATATATCGATATGGATATAATATGTAATCGTGTTGATAAGCAATGTTGTTAAAAGGGCATATAAAGGTCTGCGCGATGGCCATTTTAGCTTCTTTCGTTGCCAGCTCCACGTGGTCATAATAAAAACCCATCGTCCGTCCTGACGACATTTCCTTTTCGTCTTATTCCCATCTCTCTTATTCCCTCTATTTGTTTTGCATCCTTTAAATCAACCTCATTATGCGACGAAACATTTTCGAAAGAGCTCTGTTATAAGACAGATTGAAATGTCATTAGTGAGATTCAAGCGTACGCATACGCGGGACGAGGAGCTTCACGGTGGCTGTTACGGTCGTGTAATTTAGCCGCCGGTAGAACTTATGCACAGGTTGACAAATAACTTGAGGATAAGAGGGCTAATCAACTAGAAGAACAAGTTAAATATGTATTTTTCTATTCTTAGCCGTTGAAGGGCGTTCGTTAGCTAAAGAGACTCAGGATCTCATCTGTAGCCGTTTTTGTCGTAGATGCCGGAGGCCGCATGTTCACGAAACAATTCTAGACCTCTCAGAGTCGAACCCGAGGCCACTTGCTTCAGCTACAGCTACCGCGGTCATTGCTACTATTATTATTGTGACCGCCATCTATCGCCACCAAATGTAATGGAAACCGGGACGCAAAACGCATAAAGTAGAATTTCCATTTGATTTCACCCAGTTTATGTTTTCAAAGTTGGGTTTGTTTTCCTCAAAAGATCCTCTAGCGGCAGTTCACGTCTCCCGTCCCCCTGTCACTTTCTATTTCTAAGGAAGTGTGGCCCTCTCTGGTGGGTTGCCGGCTTGCCGCTTACTAGCTTTCCCCGCTCGAGGGTCAGTCCACGCTAGCAATCAACGTATGCATGCAGGCAAGCAAAAAAGCTATCTCCGAGGCGAGGAGTGGCAGGTGCGCGCTCATTCGCATGTGGGCGTATACAAACCCGTTTTAAATAGGTTGTTTTACCACTCATTCACTAGACTTCGGTGCTACTTGAAAAGATACTTCTCTTTCCGCTTCAGTCTGTCTTCGATTCTCCTCGCCCATTCTTTTAGCTGCTCTAACTGCAATTACCTGTGTTGCTGACGCGGCTCCGCTTTTTGTCTGAAGGCTCTCTCGATACAGCTTCATCTTACCTTGGCATCGCAGCTGTCTGTATCTATATTATCTTACTGCTGGGCCTTTTTATCCGCCATGACTAGCTCATCTAAAGCCGTCCGTAACAACGAAAGTTTAAGTTGCCCGGCCTCTACGAACTCGTAGCCACGCTCCTTTCTATCCCTTTCCACAGCGTCCCTTTCATTGGCCTTTTACGTGCTGCTGCTGCTGCACTTCTTATGCCATTGTCGTGACTTCATTCCCTCGAAACTTTCAAATCGTCAATCGTTTGCTAACCATCCGCTCTCGTTTTGCAATTGGGTTTCACAGTTGGGCCGATTCTCGGACTCTAAATGAATAAGAGCTCTGATTAGGCGCAGTTAGTTGTGCGATTATGCCGTTACGCGTTAGCAAATCGAGT
The DNA here is from genome assembly GCF_002532875.2 of Varroa jacobsoni. Taxonomy (NCBI): domain Eukaryota; kingdom Metazoa; phylum Arthropoda; class Arachnida; order Mesostigmata; family Varroidae; genus Varroa; species Varroa jacobsoni. Next base: position 109,189 of record NW_019213389.1, read on the forward strand.
TGCGTCACGTGGGTGCGATTTCGACGACAACAAGAACATGGCATCGATATCAAAGAGCACAAAGAAGAAGCGCCCAGCGTCGTCAGGGGAGAATACGTATATGTTCGATGAGTATGAAAGCAGCCAACTACGATTCACAAGCACGCATCAACTAGAATAAGAATCGGGAGATGAGGTGCGGGAAATAAAGCGAAGCGGCAAGGGGCTGCGTGTGTCCCTGCTCTCCTGGATGTCTGTGCAACACATGTGTTCTTTCTTTGCCTCACAAAGCCTTTAGCAGATACATACATTAAGGTGTCCATAATAATTTACTGGTTTTCTTAATTTTCGTACCAGCGGTAAACGCTGTCCCTATTTTCGTCATTGGCGTCATCGTCATTGGCGAAGAACCGTAATGGAACGTGGAACGGAAACCAATCAAAGAGCACACTGATTTGTGTATCCTCATTTACTGCTGTGACACCCACCCATTCTAACACCTACGAAAGTAAGTAACAAACGAAAAAAATGGCCATTATAATTTTAACTCACATATACACAGCTGTACTTTATGGAATGAACCAATGCATCGAACTCACGACTAGTTTGGCTTTCAGCCTACGACCATTCATTTGGAAACACCTATTCAGTAATCTAAGCTTACTGTTGTATTGCTTCTGGTCTTAGAGGATATCGTTTCGATTTTTAGCGGTAATACGCGCGAGCTCAATACATCTTCGCCAGAAGCAGTAAATCTTCAATCGCCTGTTGGTGCTAGTAAAAGGTTTTCGCTCGAGAAAACGGCTGTACAAGATCCTTACGTATGATCTTTACGCGGCGTAAACCCTACAACGTAAACGTACAACAAAGCTGAAACTGGAGATTTTTTTTTTAATATTCTATTTATTCATTTACGGTTTGTCGTTATTGAGATCGACGAAAACCTTACCGGATCATTTGGTGGGGATGATCAGATCTGTAATACAATGGTTACGTCACGTGTTTTTATTATAATTTTATAGTAATACCTGCTATAATTGGAGGATTTAGAAATTGATTAGCTCCTTTGATAATTTCAGCGCCTTATATAGCGTTTGACTCGAAGACGACGTTTACAGTTGTCCCAATGCATTCGGTCGTGGGACGTATTGATGAAAAATACGTTGTGCTGCGTTCAGGAAATCGTCGTAAGGGTTAACACTGGATCGAAATAGAAATTTCTCAGCGAAAGCTTTGACGCGTCCAATTCTAATCGAACGAAGTTTATTGTTTGTTTTAACTGATAGATTGAAGCTGCGATCTGAGCATCTAATGCCGTATAAAGCGTTCGTTTTTAGCGTTCCTACCGTTAGTAGCGGTGTTATATAGTGTCGATTAGGTAGTCAACAGTCGTATCTCTTTAATAAGTATATAGTAAAGCCAATTGTGTTCAATGGATAATTTTTCTGGATTTCTATAGTAACCTCTTATAGTAGTAGTAAATAGGCTTGACGTAGCTGATTAAAATAAAACGTTCACGGGATAGTTTGCTACGTGTAGGTAATGTATGTATGTACGTATGTAAAGATGCACGGAAACCGCCGGAGTGATATTTACAATTAGATCATACTCGTGAGATCTGTTCCAACGTTGAGCGTTATCAGCTGGGCGTTAGCTATTTACATGTCTGCTGTACTATCCTCTAAGTGCTGTTGTTTTATGGGTGAAACCGCATGAACATAACTAAGAGGGCACCGCCATTGTTGCTGCTATTGCTACTGCAATAACAGCCAAACTGTCGACTTCTGGTGAACAATTGGGCCAGTTTGGGTTAAACATTCACACAGAACTCCGCTGTATTCTATACAAGTCGCCATAATAAAAGCTGCAACGTATATAGGATCGTTCGTGCCGCGGCGTCGGCCGCCTAGTTTTTTTCTTACCATTACTCTCTCGCTGAAGTAATCCATGAAAATGCGCGAATCACACCGTCCGTGCGAGAGTCTGAGTCGCTGTTGATACTGTGTTCGGTGCCAGGCGACGATGCCTTTTGCCTTCAACGTTTGCCTACTTGCTGTACCTTACGTGTGATCATACACAATAGCAAAGCTAAACTATACTCAACGACTTGTTGCGTTGCCGTACCGACTCGCGTTGTGCGTCCTGTGGATAATAGTACGTCCGGATCAACAGGGACGGTTATAACGGCAGCTCCTCATTGACTACCGGTAGCGTTACTTCACTCCGTAGTCGAGAACGACGGTTCAGTTCTGTGTATTGATTGTAGGCATTATGCTGCCCGTGTTTTGAGATCCACTCCCGTTCGTACTCTCAAAGCTGTGGCCTGTGAGCCTCCTTGTTCGGTTCTATATTTTCCTTACAGTAATAATACGCTACATCATTCACTGGACGTGTCGTTTCTATGGGAGATTTTTACGAGACGACCTCTATTCCGTGTCGATGGGACAAATTTAGAAAGCATCAAAAACACATCGCCTCAAGTTCGCACGTCTATCAACATTCTTAAGTGAATCGGTAGCATATATATATATATATATATATATATATTGCCACACGCGGATAGACAGGCAAAGAAGCGCAAACTTACGCGATCGATCTATTCTATACCGCCAGCATTAGTACTGCTTCGATTCTCAGTCAGGTCGTGCACTTATTTATTTAACACTGACCGTGTTGCTGTCGCGGCCTTACACATTTCTTGCCGAGTTTGAATCCACTGGCTGACTGTGACTGATTGATTCTATCACAGCGACAGAAACGAGAGAAAGTTGTCTTCCTGTTCGTCTTGTCCTTGAGACACGCGTACGCACACATCACGGACGATGATGCTTCAGAGATGCCGCTGCCCCCTCCGGCAGCATAGACAGCGGACCTCTATAATGAGAGCCGAAAACAAGCGGTGTAAACAACGAGAAATTTGTGTTGGATTTATGCCAACACGATTACTATACTTCTCACCGACAGCATGGGTAATAGGGCTATAACATCAGTCTGGATCAGTGCTAAAAGACGTTAAAAACGCGGAATCGGCCGACGGAAGAGGGTGTCCGGCCTGATTAACATGGCCGAATTTTGATAATGAGCTTTTTAATGATAATGATTTTGTAATGAGCTTGCAGGGTACGCGTTCAGTATATATTCTGACGGTGTGTTGGATGATTACATTGAAACTTCTTCTCATCGCTCTACATGTAGTATGCTAATGTATGCTTGATTGAGTTAAAAAGCATTAGAACTGTGTGGCCTGGTATTTTTATAGAGTCTGTATGTTGTTTTTGCACGTTTCTTCACAAACGGATTAGGTCGGGCTACTAGGATCGCACTACTTGAAAGTAAAATAAGAAGCCAGACAGTGCGCTTCAACAATAGAATAACAACAGAGTACAGGATCACTGATTTCAACGGACATATTTCTTACTGTATTATAGTTATTAGCGAAACCTAAAGGAAACCTACGCGAGCCGGCGATGAAGGTTCCGGACCGTTGACGCAGCCCGTGTAGGAATATATTATTAGTATAGTAGCTTTTACTTTACATACCCTCCTTTTGAACTAGGAGAGTTCGTCATGTCGACACTGAATCTATGTTGCATTCGTTGACACACAGGCGGACGCTTTGATATACGACGGGATGTCTGATAACGAAGTTTGTTGTTCCGCCCTCCGAAGGTCAGTCTCACTGCCCTTATCTGTATAAATTGATTCTATTCTCTACATTAACATAGCCTATACCGATGTCGCCATTCCGTGACTTGTTACTACAGTGACTTAATATTTGTACTTGAAGTTCACTGGAGAATAGCCTGCTCTTCAAGTCGATCGACTACTGAGTACCAGATGTTGCCATAACTAAACAATAATCGTTTATTAATCTCCAATAAAATTGGAGGGATCTTTTTTTCTAGCCTTGAACTTTCTAAATTGGGCTCATTTTGTAAATAGCAATTTCGTAGCTTGTAAAATTCAATACTAGTCTATTCTAAATAAAATAGGCTTCAGTCCAATCTGCCTCGAAATGATGTGCAGGATTCTGAGAACAATGAGGGATGGAATGATCTATGTAAATAGTTCAGACTTTCCTATCATTGCTCAACTATGATTTCGCCCTAGCATGAAATAAAAATGTGCTACAACGTCCTATTAATATTACTATTCATCTTTGCGCGAGTGCTTAACAAAATTGTAACAAAAAATGGTGATTCAAACGAGTACGTGCTACATCAGATGTTTATTGGTATATATGTGTTTTTTTTTTAATTCTACTTAATGGACTCATTATCTAGAAATGACTATGTAATCGAGCTGCAGAAGCCTTAAATTTATCGGCGAACGATAAATGCCTAATTGCTTTATTAAGCGTATATCTGATGTTTATTAGCTAGTTATGCTTGAAATGTAAAGCTTTAAATATCGTACGTAAGAAGAGCGCAAGAAAAAAGGCTTATTTTTTCACAAGCCAGAGTAAACTGTTGCCTGCTATGAACACGAATATCTTCTCCTCTCTGACGATTGTTTATCTCTGTATATTTACAACTATTTCCTTTCAAATAGTGTCTCTACGTTTGTCCACCTGCAAGGACTGGTCGTATATTTAGCTGCAATCAACTTCGCCATTACGTACTTATGTTTCGGAACTTAAAGGTCCGCAGCAAAATGCTATCAGTGTCATCCTTCGAATTTGCACAGTAGTTAAATCTGCTCGGCAGTTAGCCTATGCCTTTAACACCCAAAGACGTGAGACTATCCCTTCATTTTTCTTGCCCGCCATCGCACTCTCTGAACACGGGATCAGTTCCATTCTACAGACATGAAGTAGAGCCCATAGGCTCGTCTAGCAGTTCGACAAAACATATGAACCAGTAGTTAATTTCGTGCACACGATGAAACGAATTCGGGTAAGGAAAAATGTTCTCAATCTATAGTACACGTACGTATAAACGTAAGATTCCAAAACGAAATACGGAAAAGTTTACGGAAAACATTTCGGAAACATCCTGTTTAGGCTGCTAGTAGATTTTAGCAGATGATGACTGAGTATTCCAGGGATGTAGGGAAATGATTCTAGTGCATCGCAGTTCAATGGAACGTCAGTCAAGAAGGGTTGACACGGCGCAGGTCTAGCCTGACCGTTGTGTCAAGCAGCGAGCCTTCCATCATGACCTTTTTTCCAACATTATAGTACCGTATTAAAGCTTTGTGGATTAGTGCTAAACGTAAATGACGCTGGAAATGAGATAATAGGTTGAGTAGAATAGGTTAAAGGGTAGGTAGTTTCAGGACAATGATAATATACAATAACAACAGCAATAGCCAAATATTGCCTTTCTTTAGCCTTTTGTTTTTTTGTCAATTTACGGTCAGACGTATACAAGTGGTAATATATTCACGAGCTATTGCACCATTAATGAGCACTAAAGTTAACACAATTTTGCTAATTAAGAAATGACACTGAAAAGAAAAGTTTTCTATTCGGACAGACTCCTATAAATCCTAATTATAATACGACGCGTGGACACAAGTAGGCCCGTGTTTTTCCCGCGTCACCTTTCAAATAATTCCAATGTCGTTAGAGGACCAAGCACCCGTCAAAATGATGAAGTATACTGATACCAGCGTATTTCATTTTCAGATACACTTGACTTAGTTACAGTTTCCCGTACCTCATTTTCGCATGCCGGTCTTAAAGTCTTAAGTATTTTAGGTATGTCGGTTTTAAGTGTTTTCGGTTGGCCAAAGCTAAGACTTCTGCCGTGAACGGTTAATCACAAAAATTCTGCAGAGTAACAGTAAATAATAGTATTTATTTAAAATTTAGTAAATTCTCTACCTGGTCTTTCGTATTCATGGCAATATCTTCATTCGGCCAACTCCTGCAGGCGCAATTTATCAGGGGGCTAAAAAAGCAACAAAATCCAATGAAAAGATCGCAACGATCTTAAACAATAATGGAGTAGAAAACAAAGAGGAGAAAAACGTCCTGATAACGGTGACAACTTTCAGTGAGGGCAGGAGCAGCAGCAAAAAAAAAGGTACGTACATTGACAGACACACATATTAGGCCTGCATAATAAAGTGAAGCGCACTTAGTTGACTAGTTTTCACGATTCTATGGACTGCGTTAGTGAAGGAATCGGTCTAGCTTAACGCTTCTTCGTAATCCCGAAAAATAAAATGAGCGTGGGGCAAAAAATACTGTGAAGTAGATGAAGCACAATAGCGGGGAAAATATTGACACAGCCGACGATAGCCTCGTATCGACAGCAATAACATTATTTGGGATAATTTTTTTTTACCGCAATTATCTTAAAAGGCACATAACACCAACTGAGGTTGGTCAGTGAGGGGCGCTTCTGTGATTCTACGATCATCTCACTGTGCCATACAATTACTATAAATACAAGTATTGCTTTGTTGCAGATCAACGAGCAGCAACCCTAAGCTTTAGTAAACACTACTCAACCCCATAGATAAGTAAACGAAACAAACTAGATGGTCTGGCATAGACGTGTGTGCGTCCAGCGAAGGAATCAAAAGCTGAAATGGGCAGAAATGCTCGTCCAGATGGTACATGACGAACGTACACCAAAAGAAAACTGAATAAAGCAGCTACGCCTGCGTTACTATTGATCTTTCAGTTGTCCAGTTGGACCGACCTGTTTTTCCAATGTTTGTGTCGAAAGGCATCGAAATACTGCAACAGCGATATATAGACACGTACAGCAGCACCGATCGCATAAGGGCACGATTATACTACTGTTCTATGATGTTTCTTCAATGTTGCCAGTTTAGCCTTTGATATTTTGGCTTCGCAGTGTTTTTTGTTCTGCCCAGAATTTCGACTCGAAATACTCTCTCATTATTTGAATGATGTCCACCACAACTACTCACGTCTATAGTACGCAATCGTATCTTTTAGACAACCCCCATGTATATATATATACATGTTTTGACATTTCTATGTTGCGGGGAACTTGAACGAAAGGTTACGAATTTATTTTGACGACGTAGTACCAAATCAACATCGGGCGTCATAAAAAGTTCGAGCAGTATTGTCCCACTGAAGAAAGCTCACGTGTATGTTTGCAACATGCGTGGAAATGGTTTATCTGTGCATTGGTCAATCTCTGTATTTCACGTACCATAATGCTCTTATTTTCAACTATAGCTCTACCTGTATACGCACGTGTGAAGCGCAAACCGTGAGGTATGGGGGGTATCCGAGCGCCATTCAATTAAGCATTAGTCAAGCCAAAGACTTCTTCCTTGTCTAGTTGATTTCTTCGGGTATGATGAACAGGTTTAATGGAACAGGCTACTAATAACTGAGTTACGAACCACGACGCTTCACTGGTTGCTCCACGAAGGGCTCGACACTCAAACCTAACCTGGAAATAATCATACAACACCTTTGAATTAGAGGCTGCCGCTATATTTACACCTGCAGCGCCATGTACGCGTTCTTCGTGAAGTGAAATTTGGAAGCCACCTTCTTCGTCGACAATGGCCACGTTACTCATACGAAACCTGCCGGTTGGCCTCACGGTGTGCCTTGTAGACCTGGTACAACAGATATCTCGATCTAGAAACAATTTGCTTCATGATCAGGCTACATTGAAGCTCTCGTTTAGTTGCGAAATTGTCGCGGTACCACATATACTTTACTCTTAATAATAAAAGTCTATTGGTACATCTGACCCTCAAATGCAAAGAGTCTACCAGCAGATATAAGGGCGGGTTGCTTTCACATGCATCTTACGCCAGCTTCAGGCTGCATCTCCGCAATGCTTAAACGTCAACATTACATTTTTCCATCATTAGGCCAAAATACAAGGTAAATAAATGGAAGGCAAGGTCAGGTAAAGAGGCCGAGATTTACTGCATCGAATTTTTCGGGCCGATCCTCAATTTCAATTTGCTGAGAAAGCTCTTCTTGTCCTTAACGAGTGAACGGATCAAGTTAGTCATTTGTTACCGCTTTCGATCGAGACTGCTACTTCTGTTATGGTTCCGGCGAACACGTCACTTTCTTTCTGGGAAGTTTGTGGATGGGAGAAGTTTAACTTTCTGCAGAAAGATATGGTAGCATGAGGCGATTCACTAATTTATTGATAGAAATGCCTGGGCGGCGCAACAGCAGTATTTGCAAGGAAGAAAATTCACAGCCGAGTACACCCTTTAGATTACTGAGAATTACGACATAACAGTTAGTACGAGCACTCTTGTCTTTAAGTGAGAAGAGGTAGATCAAGTTCAAGTGACCAGGGCTTGTAAGATGTATTATATAGGAATATAAGTGCCAGTCACTTAATTAACTAAGTCAATATTTTATAGAGCTGCTACGTAAGGACACGTCGATATAACTGAACTCAACTCCACGAAACGAAAACAAGACTCAAATTCTAGGTATGCATCTTCAATAAATTTTGAACTTTATCGCAGTGTAGCATTGAAATTAACAGGATCTAATTAAATAATTGTGTAATTTTTTTACTAAGAGCAAATTAGACTCGGCCTGGAAGTTAATTGACGGTTTTATGTCGGAAATTTAAACAAATCTTATGTTTTTATGATAACTTGAACAGCGAAACGTTTACAGGCAAATCATCTTTTATTTATATATGTTATATTTGGGTAAATAGTCTTCGAAGCCTAACTTGCTTCAACTTCTTTTCACAGACTTATTTTTTCAATAACATATTTTCGTTTTATTAACAATGGTAAGGAAGCTATTACATCCAAACGCTAGAAAGAAAATACAAACTATTTTCTGTATAGCGGGTCAATCGGAGTCAGCTTCATGATTTACTATAGGGAATATTAATCAAAAGCTTTCTTTTCTTTTTTTTTTTTTTATTATAAAACCACCGTATTATGAGATTTCATAGTAAGTAACGAAACCATTTAAACTTTAATTCGAATATAACTAAACATATAGCCACCGCACAAAACTTTATTAAAAATTAATTAAACCTTTTATAATAACCTTTAAATAAAAAATTAACTCAATTAAAAAAAAATGAAAAATTTATAGTACCTATATTTTAAAATAAACCGTAGATATTAACAATAAAAATATGATACTAATCGTATCGCTAGGGTACAATGTGTTATATGACACTTTGATTATTTCTTTGTTATTAAAAAAAAAGTTTCATATTAATTATTTCATAGAGAAATACCTTTTTCTCGGATTTTACTTCTCACCAATTTCTCAAACTATTTTATATCAAAATAAATAAATATTCGTTGACATAAATAATGGTACACTGTGTAGAAAAAGGCGGTCCTTTCATTGCGCGCTTATCGTTGGCTGTACTGCATCTGCCCTGTATGCCCACTTCTCTTGCGCGTCTTATAACGAACGGTTTACCCCCGCCCATTTTGTTGCTGCCGTTGCTAATTTAGTGAGTGGTAACAAGCTAAGGGTCATTTCTGACTTCTCCTTTCTTATTGATCGTGATCATTTGTAGGAGAGCGCAGAGGAGACGTCGATGGGAAAGGAAAACGCTAGAAGTTCAATGATTACCTAATATATCTACTTGCACTAAATCGGCATTGAAAACGATTTGTCTATTTCCTGTTGTTGTTACTATTGCTGTGTAAAGGTCGCCGTCGGTTATTTGGCTTACTGCCCTCTAACGACTCTTTGCCCGCTAACGATTGCTGGTCGTTATTATGCTATAGCTTTTGTTGAGGTCAGCGACTGATTCTTTTGCGGTCCTCATCGCGGCGGCAGCTGTGAATACGGATGCAGCAGTCGCAGTAAATGAAGCTGATACTGAACGACTTCGGCTTTACTCTCTGCTACTGCTTCGATACAAATAACATTATTTGTCTACAGTAAAAGCGTCTTTCATTCTTAGTCCAAATAGCCTTTACTGTTATCGCCGTTGTTTTATCATAACGCGCACCAGATTGGTACGACCTCGTCTGTTCTTTCTGGTGTCATTGTCATCACTCTCGAATTGTTCTGTTGTTAGCATTGCACCGCTGGGTCGGCTGAAGATCTGGCCGAAGTCCTAGTCTTCACGTTGTTCCAACCCAACTTGTTCCCATGCCCTTCACTAGCTAACATCGCAGTGTTGCTCGAACTACACAGATATAAAGAGGTGGGTAGAACAAACGTGTCTGGAAGGGCGGAATCGATTTTGAAGCACGTCTTGACGTAAAGTTAACAACACAGAAAGTCTTAAAAATGCACAAAGGTTGTAGCTCCTTCTGCTGCAAACACGACGCGTTTCTGTATGTATCGATTATATGCTTTCAAGCATTTGCTGACCAACAGACGATAGGCTTTCGTCTTTGGCAAGCTGTATTGCGACGAGGATAAGACATGTAACGCAGCGAAAAAAAAAAAAAGCATTTATTTTAATGCGTATATTGCAAAGAAAACTGATTGATTTATTTTTATCGCTTACTGTCCTATCTGATGAGAAACTAGATGTTGTTATACAAGAAAATCCTAGTGTTTAAAAAGATATAGATCCAACGATGTTGACTACATTAGAAACTGAACGAAAGTATTTGAGTAGATCTGCCATATGTTGAATTTAAATAGGGGCAGCTAATCTGTTACATGCGCCGTCAACAATTTGTTATACGTTCTGAGTGCCGTATACGTTGATGAGGGTGGTAGTCGTGTATTGTAATACAATGTTTTAATTTAAAAATTTATTAATTTTAATATCTAAGTGGTTAGCTTGACGCGTAATATCTCGATAGTTCTCATATATATTTATATAGAAAAATTATCCGTGTGTATAAGCTATGTACCAGAATACTTTTTCTGATGATAATATATATATTTTTTATATAGTATGTTGTTCTTTTATTCTTTCTCGATTTCAAGTGAGAAAGAATTTCTTTGATGATCTTAGAAGTATCAATCACGGTCTGGCTTGTTAGTTAGACAGGTTAAATTGAAGGTCAATGAGGCTCTGAAGTGGCAAATATTTTTCCTAGGTGATCGCCTGTACGAATATTGAAGGTCGATTGCAAACGGTACGTTGACTTAGCTTTGTGCTGACATCAATAGGTTAGCCTATTGTAATACCCACTAGTAAGCCATTTTCCCACACAGACATCTTGAACTGTGATAATTAACTAGTTAATGTTAAAAACGTGACATTTATGTGTATATTTCGAAAGCAAAGTGTGTTTGTTTGAAACTTCCCAGCACTCCATCAACATACCAATCGTCCATGATACGACAGGCATAAAATCAAGCTTATTCGCAGGACGTCTTAACTTGCTATTTGGACAAAGGCCAGAGAGGGCTAGTGCTTCTCTTAGAATTGCGCCCAAAATGCTAGTTTCTGCATTGTAAGCTGTCGAGCCTTCGCGCCAGGAGTTTTTAGAGGTCCCTCCTTGAACCTATCCGTACGTTATTGTAATTCGAAGTGAAACATTCTCCTAGCGTTTAAGTATGGTAGTACGAATTGTCCAGCGTGATGCCATTTGCCGCTTGCACATCAAGTCTTCGTAATGAAGACACATCCTTGCTGTTTGATACAGTCCGTGTCTGCTGTCCGTTACAGATCAATGTACGTAACTGTCACAACCTCGACGGTCGTCAACCGGTCCTGTTAGGAATGGCCACAGGAAGTGGTTAAATCACGTGAACCACATGGTGATTTTGAGATTACACCTATCAGCACAGATATACTTGGAACTCTTTGCTACTCTATGTTCGTTGTAACAAACCTAAAAAAAGTATTCTCTTCGGGAAAGATTGATCGGCCATTCCGTGTAATAATGTGCTATTGACGCTATGCTAAGGTTGCCATCGGATTTTCGAATTGATATATCTGCTCAGGCTGATGCTGCCATAGGACTCGTATATTTGAATAAGGCTTGTTTGAAACTTGAATATGGTGCTTTTTATTTTCACTGCGTAGTGGTCACAGATGACAATCGGATTGTTTTAATTCTTCTTTCGACTTGAACATATCTCGGTAGTATCATCGTTATGTTACATTGATCGACAGCACACCGTCATTTTATTACCACCTAATCAGTGATCTATACCTATTATATGTAGCCCGGAAGTTCTCGGACATTGAAAGGCAAAGGTTGTTAAGAATCCAGAGCATTCTTTAGCCAATGAATTTGTACTCTTGGGTTTCCGTTGGGGCATGGCCTTCTATAGTCAAATGTAATGAATCGGACGAACTGCAATGGTATTCCAACAAAATGTCTTCCAGTAACCTTCCTTTAAAGGGATATTCGCGGAATTATATCCGGGTTTAATAGCTCAATAGAAATTTCAGCAGTATATATCGACTTCGTTGGTTTGTCATTAGTTTTTTTCTGATGAACAAACTGCCATTCCGTCTGGTCTTTCTATTCCATAAAAAGCTAGATCCAGCTCCTATTTGTTCGCATGGAGTACCAGCTTAAATAAAACTCATTCTAATTTTTCTTACTGGTAGATAAGCCGCAAAGATGCAGACCAGAGATAACTTTTTTTTCGTTTGAAGGAGGACAATAGTCGAAAGAAAAATATGCCCTAGATCCTTGATAAGTCGTCTTTAGGTATTCCTACTAGTGAATCCTTTGACTCCATATATCCGTCATGAACACATACTGTATAGAATTGCATAGAATAGAGACCTTTATCGAGCACACGCTTCAACGTGTAATCGTTTAGCTATAGATTTTACTGTGTTTTTTTTTTTTACTAGTTCGTAGCATGGGCATTAACTATTAAGGTAATTCTACGAATGTAATGTAGACACCACAATTAAGCAGTCTATGGCTTTCAAGCCGATCACTGTTGTTACTTCGTTATTGTTATATCGCACGGAAGCAAAACATAGCGGTTGTCACATTAACGCGAGCAACACCGTGCGTCTCTGCTTGTGGAAATCGTAACAAAAGCAGCAGAGAAAAAATTGTCACGCAGGTTCGTGTAGTTCGTTCGTCATTCGTAGCAGCCGTAGTAGTAGTAGTAGTTCACGTTGTGGTACATCTATTCTGTAATGAAGTCAGGCACCTCGTTTAGCCCTTGACTATCAATTCCTGGTCTGAACCTACTCGCTGTTATTGATGTTTACGTCGATGTTGGTAAATTCCGACGTCAGTCAAGAATACCATAACAACGGTTATTTCAGTGAAGGATTATCGTCTGTCGATTGCTCATCATTAACTTATGCTATGCTAGTAGAAGCAACAAGGACTGGCTACAGAAAGGTTGTTGGAAGAATGCATGGGACAGGTCTCAGAGATCGGGCCGGAAAGTGACAACTCAATTTTTCTTTTCGGTTGCCTATCTGTTTTCATGCTAGTGATGTCTCGCAATCATCCAGATCGTCTGGGTAAACTATGGCCACCGATTTGGCGGTGGCTACATTTTCTTTCACAACTTAGAGAACTGTCCTCTCTATAACGTGCACCCTCTGTTACGCGTTTAACGGTTAGCGCCCTGTTGGCTGCTGTTCATAATTCTTAAAGCGACGACTTCGTCGAAGTTGCGTGTCGCCGGTTTCGGCTGCTAATCGGCGCCTACAGGCGAAAGCCAGGGTCCGTCGGTTCGTTTGTCTATCTGCTAAATTCTAAAGGGATATGTTTGACGGTGCGAAAGAAGAACACGCGAACAAGACCGGGCGTCGTCTAGCGCAACGTAACCGCCCCGCTGTTTATCGCTCTGTGCCTACGAAGTGTGTTTTTGTACTCGTCATGCCATGTTTAATCGCAAGACGATGATCTCGTTTTTGTCCAATGAGGGTGTGTGGGGTGAATAAGAGTTATATTGTTTTATGTCTCATCTTCTTTATAATCAGTTGTCTAATTACATGTTTTTTGAAAAATCCTTTTCGTAAAACAGCAGTAAATTTCATGTATCAAATGGAACTAGTGGCTCTTAAATGCTCATATGGCTTGAGTGCTCCACCTTCCCTGCAACAGCAACGTCAGATCTCTAACAGATACCATCAGAGCGAGGAACAAAATTGGACGAAAGTCCCAGACCATAGATTCAATACAACATTTTACTGTTGGTTTGTAGATAGGGAAGCTAGAAAAATGGTTGTAAACAATATTGCTATATAATAATAAATTACTAGTAAGTAATATTAATATACGGTAACTTACTAATTGTAATTAAACTAATATATAACACGAGCCGAGTGTGTCTAAAAGTGTGCACAGATCTAAAACATGAGCTAACCTAAGGTTGATGTAAAAGGGTTTCATCAATAGCTCACGTTAAAAAAAACGCAAAGCGTGTATATTTACTTTTGTAGCCTGCGAAATTAAGTTACAATTTTCAGTGATAAGTATTCTGGGGGAAAAAAGCCACTTAAATCAGCCAAATTTAATTGAACAAATCTATTCTTAATTTCCGCTTAAACATTTAGAAAGTACGGATGAAGCACACTACATATATGTTCTTTTCAAATTATGCGCCTGGTTATATAGTGTATATCTTTGTGACATCGACTGCAGATACGGACCATGGCGGTTTGGAATCGACGATTTACAAAGCTAACTGCGTCACTGTTGAAACATGTACGAAATGCTACTACCGAGTCGAATGATATACTATATAAATGCTAGATTGACGTAATGGTAAACAGCCACACAGAATATCACCGCTGTAATGATTGGACCGCAAGCAGGACAGTTCCCTTGACCCTTTTTTAAGGTCTTCCAGCGTCGAGTATTATCTAGAACACGAAACGCGTTCCATAGAGCGAAGATTATCTTTACGTGCCCAGCATATTAACCCACATTAGTTATATGTAAGCTCTGCAAAACACAGATATTAAGACAAGTGCGCTCACTTTCGTCATTTTTTTCTTTTGATAGTGTCGACTACTTACATTTACTGTAATACTCTATTTTACCAGGCATTCGGCAGGCCTTGAGTGAGGACGGCAACTTTTATTTGCAACAGGATAGAGCATTTGCACACTATCATCGTAACGTAAGGGCGTAATGAGAAGTTTCTAAACGATAGGTTCGACGAACAGATTCTACAGACTACCGTGCTCGTCCTATACCAGACAAAAACCGCTAGGAGATTTAAAAGCCCTTATTGAGCAAAGAATCATCAAGTAATATTCGTTGAATTTTATAAATTAATAGAACATCGTTGTCTTTAGTTTATTGACTAAAATGGCAATAAGTTCTAACATCTATGGCTAGAGGGAAAGTGGTAGTTTTTATGTAGCTTCTTTCGTAATTTGTCATTGTCATTCATTCATGTAAACGTAAACGTAAACGTAAGTTGTAATCGTTCAAACTGAGATACCGTATATTGCATTAGAAGTATGCGCTTTTCTCTATGACGTTGCTGAGCCCCTTGCGAACCCGCGGGTGACAAGTGAGTTGGTCCATCGAAAAAGCTGATTCTTGAAGAAATTAGTCAACTCACAGTATTAAATCCCTGTCCGCACCCTATGTTAACGGCCGCATATTTCTGTGGCCTTAGCTACGTTTTCAAATGGTTAGGAATACTTTTTTCTCCTGAAAACGCTAGCTGTGTAATTAAGCCCTAATGCATCGTGCACTGCTGACAGTGGTCATGTGGTGCTAAAATAGCAGAGGCTAACGCTCTGTAAAAGCGAAGCGCAATTACGTGTCGTTTTGCCTGTGACGACCCTTACACGTATGTATATTCATAATAAAAGGAATACGAAGAGTAGAAAGGGAACTCGCTGTTTCATATCATACTCGACGAATTTCTTGTTCCCTTTGTGCTACCCCTCTGTGTTAACCCTTTGACTAGAAGTCTGAAGCCTCTACTTTCTCCACTTGCTAGACTCGTTCTTCGTAATGACGAGGGCGCTGCTCTTGTCATGCTCTCTATGATTTTGTTTGTCGGTGCGGCCGGCCCTGGCCATTTTGACTTTAGGCTCTGTTCATATTGGTGCATAGATAGTAATTCGATGGGCACGCAAGCTATATCAGTGCCGTTAACCGCGTTAAAATAGCTGAGCCAACGGTGATGGCATGATAAGCGATAGGGTTTCGGGTAAAATCAGCCCGGGCATCGATATTCAGATATATAGATAGTACAAAACCGAATAGTGTATGCTGTCAATTATACATTGCGTGGCAGGGTGGGACATTAAGTCGGCTAGCGAAGAAGACGTCTGCTACGACCTAACCAACTTCACTTTACTAACCGGGGGTGAGCGGAGAACAGAAAGCAGTCAGGTCTAAAAGTGCTAAGTTCCTTAAGAGTAAAGAGAAACAAGTGGGTCGGCAGCCAAACCAACAAACACTATATCCCTAAGTGAAAAATAGAAAGCATCAGTCAGACAATTCTTTTCAAGTGAAAATTATAACAGTAACAGAAGACGGTAGCGAAGTATCCGTACGATTAAAAGCTTCGAACGGCATACATACCGTTTGCTCTTTGTTTTATTTAATGTGGTAAACTTTTCCTTCACACTTCTGTGTGTTCGGCGAAGTCCTCTATCACAGAATAGCTAGCACCGATGCTGCCTATAGCATAGGACGCGCGGGTGCGCGAACAACGGCCTAACGTAGCAATGGCTTCAAAGTAACCTTGTGGAATTTCTGTCTATCAATAAGATTGATTATTGTCTGTTCCCACTGCGAGGTAGTACGATTTTTAATGGGTGGAAACGATCGACTGACCCCGAAGGCTTAGTCAAGATAACCCAATCTTAACAGGGCCGAGCTCTATCATTATTGTGAGTGCCTGGTAATTTCCCTTAAACGATGGAAATGCGCCACTGGCAATCAAATTCGCATCATTTACGTCTATGCAGCACGTTGGGCCAGCGAATCGAGGTTCACTTTCATCATTGCACAGGTCGTCATATGGAGGAACGACTCCCACACGTATTTAACTAAGCAATTCGACCCTTAACAGGCTCATGGTGTCCGGACAGAATTCACTACAAATGTGAAAAGATTTTTGTACGACCAGATTTGAGCTAGCAGTATCGGCAAATATCGTACCGACGTTCCGGTGTTTGCACTATTTCGAAAATAACAGCTACTGTAACTAGCTAATCCGTTGTTTTTTTCGAGAAAAAAATAGTTTACTCACGTAGCAAACTCAACGAGACGCTAGACAGATATCTCTTTACGTCTTACTAATTAACTCATATTGTATGCACGAGCTATGATCGGAGAGGTTCTGCATGAAGGAATACAACTGCATGAAGACGTTGTCTCAATGCTGTTGAAAGTTAGCCTAGTATTTTTTTTTTTATATAGCTATTAGTTATGTAATCTTCTCGTTAGTCGTAGTGATATAATGCGAATTATAATTTCAATAGTAGCTATTATATATCATTTATTATCTTTATGCTCATAGTTTCAGACTATTCCGTAATTTATTGTTATTACCATCATCGTGATTATCATTTCCGAGCTAGCTGATTGAGCTTCAGGGAGCTAAGGATATATTAGATGCGACTCATACCAATTACTGGGCTGACTTCTTTTTATACTGGGGGATATCTAGATCATCATATTGTTACTATCCTGTAAAATAAAACGTAGAAAAAAATCGACATTTCACCAACTGCACGATAATTAAGCCACTATGCACAGGAAATTACACTCTATTTCAGTATTATTTGAGAAGAATCCTAATTTCTGTAAAAAGACGCATTTTTATCTCTGAAGGGTAATTCTAAAATGCAATGAACAATCCTTGCTAAGAAAGGACATGCTTCAGTTTTTTTTGTGTTTATTGCACTTTTAAGTAAGTAAGCAGCAAGTTGCTAATGAAGCCATATGACGGGGTCTTCTAGCTAGCTCTAAATAACATCAGCGAGTAGTCGAGACGTAA
The DNA here is from genome assembly GCF_002532875.2 of Varroa jacobsoni. NCBI lineage: Eukaryota > Metazoa > Arthropoda > Arachnida > Mesostigmata > Varroidae > Varroa > Varroa jacobsoni. Next base: position 126,944 of record NW_019213389.1, read on the forward strand.
AATAGCTGAGCCAGTTAGCGCAGAAGATCACAGATGCGGGATCTAGTTGCGTAAACATCTTAATAATTTGTACATAACTATGGCAATATCACCGTTCCGGAATAGAGTCATCAGCGTGCATATGGTCTTAAATTTTAGCGTAAATATATATATATATGTATAAATACCTTTCATATGATGTCATCATCAGCATTTTTCTTTTCGCTTGTCCCTGGTACCATAAACAGCGCTTCCTTTAAACAATACTTCGAAGACTTTGCCAAGTCTACACTTGATGCGCAGTTATAAAGTCTTCAAAGAAAACGTTGGCTTTGATTTGTTTGGCTCTTACTATTATTATTATTATGGAAAGCTACCCTGGGCTGGGGTTTGCGATCCCATAAGCATTGCAAACGCTCCAAAAGTCATCTACGATTAAATAATAATCATTTGACTTTGAGCAGAGTAGTTAGCTTTGCATATTGTTTCAGCTAACTCTAGGAAGGTTTGGAAATATATCTCGAAAATAATATCATGATAAAGTGTGCGCCTAAAAGTAACATTCTAGTGCCTTACGTCCGGTACTTAAGCCGTTGGGCATCACTTCGGACGACCGACTTTGTTGACCTACGAATAGCCCAGTCTCAATAATGTATACTAGTTACTGAAAATCCGTTCTGATTAACATTCAAGTAAGTTTTTTTTTTGCCTAAAAATATTCTTGTTGGTAACTTATTATTGCTTAGCGTCGCAATATGCGTCGAGATATGTAACGCGATTATAGGCAGTCTCGACAGCTAAACGAAATCTGGTTCGTCATTTCTGGCCAAGTTGAAGGTAGTGAAAGGATACTTACTTTTATATTGAATTGCGTCTGCAATTTTAATATGGCCATCGCGATATGATCTATTGCATACAGAATGATGAAGACGCTCTGTTTCGCTGGCGTTTCAAATATAATTCGTTTGCCACTCGTCGTGCCCATTTTACCTTGCCACATAAATGAACTCGAATGTTTTCGATTTCAGCGTCCAGTGTAGCACTACGTATGAACGTTACATTGAATCGTTTAGTTAATAAGCTGTGCGTGCATGAATGAGCACGACTGACGCAATACGTCTACGGTATTTTGAGCATTACGTGGACAATATAAGATCAATGCCCTTTGAATATCCGTGAATTTTAAATCTGCTCTAAAGTGACCAGAAGAGCACGCGTCACAGTTGACACTCGTGCGAAGGTAGCAGTAAACATCTTGTCCAAATTTATCTAGAAATAGTAAGTTGGTTATAAAATAATTACCGCCGCCTATTTAAAATTTGTCGGCTGTTGACGGCCAAGTACTGTTAAAGGACTTTTTATAAAGGCCCACTTTGGGCTTGGACGACAAGGCTTGATATGTCGGGTATTCTCGACACTTACTTCCTTTCTAGCAGAGTCAACGAAACTTTTAAGAGCACATAGAATAAACGTGGCGTGTACGATAAAGAGTCAAAGCCTGACCGTACTACTGTGGCCTGCGAACTTCAAAAGAAGCCATCGCAGCCGATTTTTCAGGCTCGAGAATATTCGAAATAGTTATTAGATAAGCCTGTATAAAGCCTCGCTGTACAGAGGGGAACTTGGTGCATTGTCTCCACAGCCCTTTGACATCGACGTTGCTATTAAGTTCCTTTTTAATTCAACTTGAGACTCTGGACGCAAAGTAACATATCGTGATTGAGCTGACTCAATATACATTGGAGATGGAATCGTATTGTGTCACTTGTTAAGCCTGTGTTCGGCCAACATGTCGTGCGCTTTTTCAGCAAAAAGCTGACCATCCTATTGCTTCTTTTTACCTAGCGGTTAGAACGCGCACACTATTGCATAAGCCATTATTATTCTATTGTAGAGCTATTTTCAAAGATATCGATTGTTTTTTTAAAATTTTTATTTTATCTAGTCATGAATTAACTAGTCTTAATACTTTTTGTTACCATTGAACTCGCTCAAAATTGTTCAGCGGGTCGACAAAAATTTTGCACCTACTCAAAGTAATACGTTTCGTGTCATTCTTCGACGGACGGGATTCCATTAGCAAATGGTGATCTATGAATGAAACAGGTGTGGCTACCTGCCTATCATGATATCGTCCCCTGCTCTAGGAACACGTACTTGCATAAGTAGTTACATGAACGCGCTCGAACGACAGGGTCGTATGCATATTAATTAGATAGAAATTGTGCTGGCAAATGAGCATCTAAAATATCTACCTAGCTAAAGGGTACGAGCGAGGTGCTGCCTTACTATACGTTGACAGTGATTTTATAGAGGAAAAAAACAAAGCTGAAAAGATGACGTTTTTGCAAGCATCTCAAATTTAGTTGGCTAGCGATAATTCTCATATAGTCCTTGTGTTGAGGAGAAAGAAAGGTAGACAATCCAAGAGAACCTATTCCGGTCAACTTCCAACTTTGGCAGTATTTGTCACAGCCATAAATACTTGATTACCTCATCGTTAGTATTTAGAAGAAATCTAAGCACAGGATAAGCAGGTCGTAATACTATTGCCATGTTGAAATGTTACTTTGTATACTCTGTCCTGCGGATGATCCATCGCATTAATAATTTCGAAGCGTAAATGTGATGATTTCCGGTCCGCTGTAACTTAAACTCAGTATTTCAGACGTCAAAAATAGGACGTGTTCTAGTTAAGGCTTCTTAAGGCTTAGATGACTGAGCGTGATCTGTCTATCCAGGTTGTCTTCTCGTGTGAAATAACTGATGTGATACGTCGTCCAATATAAATGGTAAGTTATGGCTTTTCGGGTTCAAAGTATGAGTTAGATGTTTGATAAAGGCAAGGTAAACCTGTCGATTTTGGTACTTTTGACGCACTTTCCTGACGTCGCCGAAGTGAATGACTGCCTTCGAAGGCCTCACAAAAAGAGGAGGTTTTTTCGACTTTAGAAAGCACTTCTTCGTTCTTTGCCGTCCATAAACGCGCACATATCCAACATATAACAACAATAACAGTCAGCGTCCCGCTCGTGATAACGCTTATCAGGTCATTCGGACGTAAACTCACTCACATGCCCAAAGACTGACAGGTTCTCGCTTGAACCTTTGTGTTGTAACAATTGTGCTAAAAGACGGACCTAGGACTCGTACAGTGCACCAACATAGGCCAGCCTAAAAGGAGAAATTGATCTTCAAGCAAAATTTACGAAGCGGTTTTTGGAAATGGATGTTCCGAGCTGTCGCACTGTTGTCTGGCCTGTACAGTCCTGATTTAAAGATTATAGATAACGTACATCGTGCCCTATAAATGCTTTAGCCAATAGTCAACAGACCGAGCTTATGTGACTATTGCTAAACCATTACGATGGCTTCATATAGCGTTGTTGTTTCTTTGAAATCACGCCTTTCTTAGTACAGGGCTTTTCAAATGATATGTACAAATAGATTGCACGTCTCGTTCGAACACCTTTTGTTGAATGTAAATACTGTCCGCTGTGCTAGCAATTTTCACTGAAATCGAGCCATTTGTTATAGTTATTGTATAGATGCGGTAGCTTGTTGTCCATAGACGTGTACAATGGATGATATGAATATGCTGTGGTACAAGGTTGCTATTTTGCCATTGTATAAAAAAGCTCCATGTCCAGGCAGCTTTTTTTGGCAGCCTTACCAAACGTAACAGCACAACGTTTCAAACAAACCTAGCAAAAGCAGACGTCAACCTCGAAAGAATCCTTAGCGCTATATGGTCAACGTCTCAGTGTGATCCTCGAGGACCCACCAATAACCCCCCGATTATTAGGATTGAGCCGTAGTAACAATTTAGCCATGCGAAAGGTAGTGACAAAGTCACCTACTTATGCTATTTTATTTAATTTTCCAGTAGAATCTTGTCGAGAACGAAACATCAGCTTATAGATCCTTACCCCCCGTTTACCCCCCTGATAGCGACAGGTTGCTCAGATTGTCATAGCCTGACATTTCGTGTTGTCGTTCCGCTCGAGATCTGACCGACTTGTTCGACGGCTAATATCGCCTTCGACATAATATAAATACGATCACTTTATACATGTGTATAGATACAGACACTACAAGTATCAAATAAGCATAATGCTATCAGCCGCTACACTTGGGACTCTGGGGGGCGAAAAAATCGGCACTGTCTTTCACATTTTCGCAGTTGTCCGCTGACAAACTATGTGTTGTCGGGCGTGTATCCAAACACGGAAAAGCGACCTATCGGAATAAGCGGTGTTTTCCTAGTAGACAATCAGAGCAACGAAATTTCATTGCCACTCAACCAAGTTTGCACCTTCGAGAAGGTTGCCGGCTAACCCTCGCTAGAACGTCGAATGTTCGGTATGACGACGTTTGACAACTCTAAATCACCAATACCAGACAATAAGTACACCGTTTATGTACCCATTGTGACCATTCCATGACGCAAGTCACACGTCCTATAATTCAGCTTCACATGGAACGTCATAGAATCAGTAACAGTTGGTTGTTTTTGCTCGTATCATATGTTAAGTGAACGTGGATTGCTCGTTTATGGAAAAGCCGTCATGTTTGAATGCTTTCGATCAAATTCGGTAAAAATAATATAGGACAATAGCGTAAAGTCCTTATTTCGGTAAGTTTTTACGTGATTATTTAAAAAGTTCCGCCTCTGCGCTGATCCTGACAAATGCAACACTGTAACATATTGAGCCGACGCTAATAAATGACAACCTAACAAATGAGCAATTATAATGTAAACAAATAGTAAACAAATCCTCGGGCTGCCCGACAAAGAAAAACTTGACATCAGTCTCTCTCTCTTGAAAGAGGAATTGACATCAATCCACATGCTTCTCTCTCACAGACGATCTCTGTAGATCTATTTTTTCATTTCTAGAGTGCATCTCTAGATTATCTGGCGGATCGATAAGCCCGTGCCAGGACGAGGACGACACAAATTGTTCTGGTCGACCCTCCGACTTGTACTGGCGACTGTTATTGTCGGCAGATGAGAGAAATCGGAATTCATTATTAAACAGTAGGAAAAGGTTTCTACGCAAAAATTTCGCTCTGGTGCCGTAGAAGTGGCTGGTGAACGAAGGTCTCTAGTGAAATGGACTAGAGGAGTGAACGAATGATCTGACTAGCTGTATATAAAAAAAGCTCCCATGTACGTTTTGCTGATTTATGACGAGATTATTGAAAGCCCGCGTGAGATAATTCTCGCTAAAAGCATCCACACATCGATGTTTAGTTTTCCTTGTTTTCAAAGGCCTAAAATGACCACAAACAATGTATAACGATACAATACGAGAATGTATACGTTGCACCTTCCATTTCCACCAGTGTCGTCTGTCTGACTGACTGCCGCAAAGCGGCATTGGCTCACTTAGCGTCCACATGTTTTGCTTATTTTCACCAAATACTTTTATAGTTTCCTAAAATAATTAAAGAAATAACAGATATGGCAGCCGCCCGATGACGGTTCTATAGAATCTGGCTGAATTCATTGAAATCAAAGGAAATTAATAATATCTGCTCGTTAGACAACTATGCCGCCGTTCTTGCTGTGAATTCTATTGCGAAGTCCGTTCTATTCATGTGTATTTTTTATAACAAGCTTTGTATTAAAATAAGTCAAAATACCGTTATGCAAAGGACTATATAGGGTATTGGCATAGATATACATAGTCTGCCAAAGAAAATTTATGCATTTTTATTTGTGTATATCTTCATTATTATGGCAATTTTTTGACATTTTGCCTAAAATTTTCAATAATTTGCAGACTCCTTATAGATTATCTATCTCGCCTTCACTTGCCTGGGATTCCCCTATTTTTATCATAATCTTGCTGTTGTTATGATAGTGGATCCGCTTCTCAGTTCGTTTTTCTGTCTACACCGATAAAATAAGCCTAGATAGGCCTGGAAACAGGACATATGGTTTTGTCAATATGCAGCAGCAAAAATACAACAACAGCAGCAGCAGCAGCTGCTGCTGTTGTTGTTGTTGTTGTTATAGGATCAGCGTAATCGTGTTGTTACCATACAGATCTCAGGGTCCCAGTGACGACCGCTACCCCATCTCTGCCGCCATCTCTTCGAACGAAATTTGCGTTACGGAAGCAACTGTGGCACCGATCCGGCTATTGCAGGCTTAGCAGAAGCAGCCAATTAAATAGAGAGTGTGGATTACAACAACATGGAAGCACAGCTTATGCTAAACAAAACACAATGGTGTGAGACATAGCACAGACGCGAGATATGGCCTATCTAGCAGGGTAGACAGGTGTGGCGGTACAGGAAGACAAAGGCTGAGTCTAACCGACCACAGAGATGCGGCAAGCGAAAGAAAGGGACCCAAAGCAAACTGAACGATATAATAAGCGGTACTGCTTTCTTCAATCCAAGCATAGTCATGGGACGAACGACACTTGCGGATGTTGCTACAGTGCCGTCTAAGATGTTACGGCCTCACCAAAAATACTTCGCCTAGAGGTCAGTGTTATAAAAAAAGAAAAAAAAAACACCTAGGCTATGCGTTGTACCGCAGTGGCCGAGTGTGTTGTAAAAGACTGCAAATTTGCCTGCGTTTTTCGCGCTGCCTTCCTCCCTCCGTATTTTTATAACAGTAACAATAACAACAGTGGTACTACCACAGAAAACAACGAGGTCTACAACAACGTCAACGTAAATCTACGGACCTAGATAATGGCTATTGATATTTTTCATTAGCTGTTAAGAGTGGTTGACCTTCAAATGAAGACGCCACCTGAACGGAACGGGAAGAGCGCTGTCGACCGAGCTACACAACGAGGGCAAATCATACTTCTACAGGCATCACAATCACATATTACGCCTAAATCTAATGGAAACGTTGCCACTGGATGGCTTAACAATTAATAGATTTCCATCTGTTAACGTTCAAATTGGTACTGCCTTTTTTATTAGCGTAGTTCGGAGCGATGTTTTGACTGGTTGTGACAATGATGATGTTAAATTGAATCATCTGTCGGGAGATGGCGGCGCGACACGAGTGAGTGCCGACTTAGATAATGCCTGATGGTTTAACCACCGGACGTAAAATATAAAAACATTTCTAGCAAAGATAAGTAGTGGCTGTAATATCTCCTTCCTGTCGCACAGCGACTTTTTTTTTCGCGAGAAAAAAGAAATGAAGAACGGCAGGGAATGGAGAGTGCGCGATGGCCGGTTCCACCGTATGCCTATATTTTATGCACAATAGTTTGGAGAAAAATAGACGAAGGCCGCAAAAATCAAATGCTTTTTGGATAGGTCGTGTGGCGTTGAGCGTCGGATTGCTGATGATAACTTCTGAATGACGTATTGTTTTTATCGTAAAAATCGATACTGGGGATATTATCAATTATAATATTTACTCATACAAACATTCATGCATAGAAAAAAATCGCAGGAGTTTATTAGAGAATTGATGGTTTTATTAAGCAACGACAGATTTTTACAGGACCTTTTTGGGGATGATGGCATACTTCGTATGTCGTCACTTGTAGTCAAGTACTTACCGACTTACTTACTGGATGTGTACTGTATTTTTCATGGCGGATAAGAACACCGCATTATAGACTGTTTACTCGGGTAAACTACTATGGTTTGATTAAATTTTGGTTTGTTAACAAAAAAAATGCAATTACGCTCTGGTAATAGCTATTCGAAGAAAGACATTATCTAGTTATTATTAGTTACTAATCAAGTACTGATATAACTTGATTATTTTCTGTCAACTTACGTCATCTAATAAAAAACGATACTGGACAAGTACCTAATACTGCCGTAGACATACATGTTCCGTTCCGTTCCTCTCCTTTACGAGTTAAGCGTTTTACACTATGCAGAGTAAACAATTAGCGGTCTATGTAGGCGTCAGTCACTGGTAGGAAAGCAAGAGTAGTGTTTGTGGGGTAAAAGAGGTCACCTGAAGACGGCTATAATCCACTAAGAAGTACCTAAGGTTCATCATCATCAGATTCTCTTAGCACTAGCAGCAGTACGCGCTATCATCCTGTGCCAGTCTAATATTGGGCCACACTTTGCCGTACTAAGCGATCCTAAGCGAAACTGTTTACTGAAACAAGTCCGTTCGGTTATGTCCTAAAATGGATTATACATCCGAGACTATAGAGATAGAACTGTACTCAAATAGCACGGCCAATTGACAGATAATCACCTAGCAGGTCATTGTTCTACGGCTGCAAAGGCCGCTGTCGCTCCTGCTGCTGAAATTTTTACTTTCGTCTATCTATTATAGGAACATTATTAATGGCTCTCCGTGCCTGCTCTATCAGTTCGTTGCATACTTTTCTTTAAGCTATTTTTACCTTGCAGTGGACAAGGCCGCCGGAAAAACTCAACCTCAGCTCAGCGGGCAGAATCAACCCTTCATCGGTTTTAATGCTAAACAGGTTTTATTTAACGGTCCTAAATCATAGGTGATATTTTTCCTGACCTCGGTTGTGCGTAAAGCTACCTTGTCTTGTTTATCGCTTGGTGTGGCAGACCTGGCTTTCAGGTTTGGCAACAAGCAGAATAGGTTTTGTCCGACTTCTAAGCGTGTCATCATACAGGTAGGCACTTATATAGCTTCACTGAAAGACACGTGACTTCCACCCGAGAGTCTAGTATCCCTGCAGGTTTTAGTAAATAGGCCGATTTGCGTGGTCAGTATTCACTTTACAAGGTTTGTTTAGCTACCCTCAATTATATATAAATAGCCGCCAGATACTAATCCAATGTTACCCAACATGGCCTACGGGTAATATGTATATTCACATCCATTTTAAATGGGGCGTGATGAGAAACAAAAGTTATGTTAGTGGTTTAAGAACTTCGTCGCATCCCATAAGTATCGTGCCAGTACATAGCGGTGTATATAGTTAACTGTGGACTACATTTAATTTAAATACTAGGAATAAAATACTAAGCAACTTAGCAGTAAGGTAGCCCGAGATTACTGCTATCTTTTCAAAAGTCTAGCCTGTCCTTCTCCGATGCTCACCTCCTTTCGATAGACTAAGCTCTGAATCAGCGGCCACTCTTGATATATTGCTACTTTTATCTTTGAGCATGTCATATACGTTATCTAAGCTGCAGCATGATAATGCAATTGATCTTTTGATTTATTTACATACGAGACGCTACAATATATCAATTAGACTATATACAGTATGACAGGCAAAAGAAACCCATTTTCGAAATGTACATGTATTGTACATCTTTATAGTTTGGATTAGTATCCCAACTTCGGACCATATCACCTAGCAGTGTTATTGCTGACTTCATTTTAGCGAAATCACCTTAATCCGAATTCAGTGATTCCTAAGAAGCTACGAAGCCCCAGATAGCTTACGGACAGAAGCTTCTAAAGGAGTATATAGACAATCCACGATTAATTTAATTTCTGTTAAGCTTTTATTCCTCTGAAATTCGCGCTCTTCGCGAGCGTGGAATCATTTCAAGATTGCCTCCAAGCTTGCTGTTTCCAGACTTACTGTTATGTTTAAAAAAAAAAAAAAAAAAAAAAAGCATTTTCCCTTGTACTGTGTCTTTGATTTTAATTTTCTGTGAACAATCACAACATAACAGTTGTTCTCTAAGATATATAGTAGCACCTGTTTGCAGTACCCTATACACTTGTATGGCTAACCCCTCAGAATAACCCTCTTGGTCGGTTAATAACGGACTAAATCCAAGAGTTTGGTATCCATCATATTAAAAAAAAAAACAAAGCTTTGTCATTCATACTGCTTGAAGTTATTCTGTATGAATGTTATACTTTAACTGCAAGTTGCCACCGTGAAAGGGACCATCATTCGTGTAAATCATATTCCTATCCGCGTGGAGAAGTTGTCTCGTCTTGTAACCGGTGGAGTTCGTTTCCAATTCAAGGATTGGCAAAAAATCACTCTATTTGATTTAGAATCTGTTAGTTAACTAGACCACCCGACAAATTAAAGCTACCGAGTATAAGTTTTCATAAGGATAATCCATAGAACCGTGTGCGTCCTAAATGCGGTCCGTTTCGTCGACAATAGTATTTGCATTAGTCACATATACATATGCGATAAATTCTGATTAAAAAAAAAATTAAGATTTCATTATGTAGGGCAAGCGTGATAGCCTCCGCAGCGCAAAAAGTGTGCTTTAACACATATTAAATGACGACCATCAAGTGCACGAACAGTGCAGTCTTGGGTGCCACGGTTATACTAGTATATTTTAAACTGCGCATTAGAATATAGTTATTATATAATTATATTTAGAAAGTACTTGTCTAGCTAGCCGCTGTGTTATCGCTTAGAGCATACAGTATTGATGTAAGATCTGCAGTCAGTGACAAATACGCTGCCCATGATGAGAACGACAAAAGTCAACATGGCCTCCTGAAAGCAAACAAAGAAAATAAATGTTCCGATAGCGCTATCAAATGGCGACGGTCCACATATGATTATATTAGCGTGATCTTTTCGCCAGCTACGAGTTTTAGGCGCTAAGCGAGATAAAATTTATCGAATATTGTTACTATCGCTACTAGTATATTATAAGCGTAATTGAAAAAAAAAATTAAAAAAAGTACCATGAAATCGACTATTTTGTCGAATATTGGTTCATCTCATAGACACGTACCACGGTAACTATCAAGAGAAAGAGAATTCAGGTTTTTTTAAATAGTGCCTATGTGTGTCTGTGTGTGTGTGTTCGTGTCTGTCTGTGTCTGCGAGTGTGTGTGTTTGTGTGTCTCTGTCGGTGTAAGTGTCAGTGGGTGTGTGTGCGTGTGGGCGGGTGTGTGGATGCGATAGTTCCTGTCACATGCGCAAATCAGTCCCCCGATTCGATATGAGTGTTTATGACGATATTGAGATAATAATAGAAAATAAGAGCAAGGTTTGCATGTGTCTATATAAAGGTCACTGCAATCATCTCTATCGTACCTTCCTTTCTTTTTAACTGACTGGCTGCTGGACATACGTAGGATATATTATGTAGATATATACTTTGACCAAAGTAAATTGGGTCCTCTTTTGAAGTGCCTTACATTAAGTATGTAAGTTACCTCGAGCTAAGGACAATGTTCTTTATTATGCTTCTCATTTCTTCATTTTGTTGGGCTGGTGGCGTCTCGTAGGTATCAAGTTTGAGACAACTGCGGTATTGTCGCACAGATCCGCTATCGCCAGATACATACATGATGAGTCAATTATGACGGAGATAAATTGTTTTGATTCGAAAACAATTACAGGTGTTTATTTATAACCCAAGTTTTAAACTAAAATCTCCGTTTTCTGAACGAAGTCGTATGAAATCGCTCGATGTATAAATGACATCGTGGAACCGAAGGATTGGCTGTTCGTATGAGGTACTCGTAAACAAATGCTTTTTCTGCTCTGAGCTTAGCTGACTCGAAATCTCAGCTGCGTACTAAGATAATGTAATTAATATTGTGAAGATTCCTTTATTATTAAGCAATTATTTGAATAATCGACAAACTTCTATCGTTACGTTGGGAACAATGTCGGGTTTGAAAAGACTGAATATCACACCTTCAAATGAATAACAGTGCGTTACATTTACAAAGAGAATTCTGATCATTATCCACAATATTGTTATTTCTGTCATAATCCGATGTTTATTTCAGCTGAAAGGCGTGTAGACGTGCACGTCATAGAAACATCATACATATCTGCGGTCAAAAGGAAAATCGTTGTTAGATATCGACCTCTTGCCTCTGTTAAGCTCAATAATGGCTTGCTACCAATCTTCAAAACTGTGTTTTGCTATGAACACTACATGCAAAGAGTCAGTGAGCTGATACTAACCATAGAGAGGCAGAGAATGAAAAGCTCGGACGATCCGTTAAGGAAATCCACCGCTACGATATCTGAAAACAAGTTTCCGTTTAATAAGTTACCGAAGTTACGCTTTTGTTTTATAGGTAACATTACTTACATATGCGTTTCGTTTTAAAATTATTTATTTTATGAAATATTGCCGCTTTTATAGACTTTTTACTGATCATTTCAACTTTCTCTTGCTCAAATTTGCTTCTATCATTTTCTTGCGCTCCGTATAGTACAGATGAACGGTAGGCCCCGTCCGGGAGCAAGTTATGGATATAAACCTCAGAGTTTTTATTGCCCTCGAAACAGTTATGGCTTCGAATTGCGAATAGCAGAACGAGCAGACTTATGACCGATGATTTTATCCTAGCTTATCTGGCTTGCATTTGCTCCTGTCGATAAATTTGCCTTTTGGGTTGGTGTAACTGCTGCTTTAAGGGGGCAGCGGCGCTACTGGCAATGGTAGCAGCGTAGTAATTCATAACCTATGAATAGTCGACATACCTATATAAATATATCAAAATACCCCCTGACTTGAAAATACTCCACGGATTCCATGGGGGATACGCAAATGATATTCTGTTTCTATTCGTTTCGGAACGTCTGTCGTTTCTTATTCCAGGAAAGTTGCAAGATCATTGTTTTTTGCCCAGCAAGAACTCGCTTTAAATTAACATTTTGATATCAGGGTTAGTCAGGTCGACTTCTTCATAACGCGTCCTCACAGAAACCAGATACTTACGGGAAAAAAAACTGGAAGAATAAGCCCAAACAGAGTAAAGTACACAGCAAACCCGGTATGAAAAAATGGTAGAAGCACTATTTTGTAATTTGCGCTCTCACTGTGCCTGCTGCGTATCGATAGCACGACACATCTGTCGTGAGTGTAAAATATACCGTGGAATACAAGCGTGTCATTTCTCCTCCTATTTTCAGGTGGTCAGAATCTGCATTTTTTTTTTTTTTGCTACTTTTGTCCATCTGCTAGCAAACAAATGTTACTAATTGTTAATACGTGTGTCCGTATGTGTGATTACCGTGACGTGCTACAATACAATTCCTAGACTACTATTATAAATTTGCTTTCAGGCAAACATTTGATGAAAATACGCGATCCTTAAAAAGCGTGAAACGAAGCGATACCACAACTAGTAACTGACCACTAGCCGGTACTTTCAGTGGGTATCTATTGTACTGCTGGTCGATACAAGTCTATACAGTGGGTATCTATTGTACTGCTGGTCGATACAAGTCTATAGAGTCTTTCTGACGAGATTCGATTGAAATAAGTTACTGAATGAAAGTGTGCGTCAATCATTCATCGGTCGTCCCACACGTATCTATGCTATCGCAGAAGTTCCTTTATAAAAGGTAACGAAGACAAGTTCCCGAAAAGCTCTCCATACCGTCACACAAGAAAGCCGTTTTTATTTTTTTTTTTATTAAGCAACTGACAGATAATGCTAACAAATGCATACATCGGCATCGTAAAATAGTCTTTGTGTTCGGTAGGCCCAGATAGTAGAATCTAGTTATGGCAAGGAAAACATCGCACGGGCGGGCCCACATTCACATAATATACCCAAGTGTTGATATGTGAAACGTCGATACCCCCTAGCAGCTTTCGCAGCATCTCTGCTTGTATCTCTCGTTCAAGAATGTCTCCCATGGCTCATTGCCGTCCCCTTAATTTTTTGCCGTCGTCGACAACAAGTACTGATGGCCCTCTGTTGACAAGTATGCAATTTATGCTTGCACCTTCTTTCCTGATCTTCTTCCTGAGACTTCGATGAAGACGACACATACCTTCACTGTTCGCCCAATTTTTCGACGGAGGTCTGTCGTAATCGGTCCTCATGTGCGTGCCCCTGCGTGTAAGGCATATTTGTAATAATCGATGAAAACTAACAGCTATATTTTTGACAATACAGTTTTCTGATTGAAAGATTACTAAAAGAAAGGTTGAGCGACAAGAAATATAGTTAATTAATCTAAAAATTTATGACTAGGGCTGGTAGGTAGACGTGCGCACAGCCCGTAGTGATTGTTATGACGAGCAAGGATGGGAAGAATAATAGAAAGCTGAAGCAAGAACCAAGATAATTAATAGAAAAAGAAAACTGACGCCGTAAAAATGCTGTAATATACTTTCTTTCGCCTGTTACCCGTAGAGTTGAAGTTGTTATTGTTCTATGTTGGGCGGTTGGAGCTAGCTGAGCAGTCGCAGCCATCGCTGCACTAAACGAAGTTGCAACTCTCTGCTTATGCAAAAATTTCTTCTGTTGTTTTATCTCTGCAAGACTTTTCTCTATGATTCGGGTTATCCTGGTCGCATGTCTACCTCAATGGCATTACATGGCGTTTCACCTCACTTTGACGATCGATCAATGAGCGAGCGCTATGTGTCAGATCATCCGAATTTCAGCCGATAATGCGCAGTAGGGCCGTACTAGCAACGGCGATTGTGAAACTATTCTGAACGGTGATTATGTCAATTCATGACGAACCAACGATCTCATGATAGTGCGGTAGGGATGCGGTGTAATTGAGATAAGGGCTATTCCTGTAGCGGTGAGCGCCTCGCTGGCTAGCTGTTCATGGGCGACATCTTCATCCACTACTTAAACGCAACTCTAGGCAATTATATCCAGGCGTCGGAGTTTGTTTATTTGGTCGAGATCATCAACTATAATAAGTAGCAGTGATTTTCTCTGGGGCGTACATACAGACCGGCGCTGCCCTGCAACTTCACAGCCTACAGCTAGCTGAACCGGCAACAACCTGACCGGCAAGTATAAAGACATTTACTTCTTCAAAATAATGTCCCGTGAATTAAGGAGTCTTAGTTGCTCTTCCTTCGACCGCCAGTCGTTGCATTTCTTATCAGCTTCATTTTTACTAGTACTGCTGTCACTCCTTGAACGCTGATTCCTTACTAACTTCAATAGCTATTTTTACATTGCTACTGTTACAGACTGCGCATAGATCGACCAACATTTTTGTGGGCCGCTATGTTGATCCCTGGCCGCACGATGTAAGGGAATGTAATTCTAGCTAGTATTGAATACGGGCTCAGACATAACATGCGAACGCAGAGAAATTCGGCAACCGTAGACTTTACGCACGACAAACAAAAGAACTGGACGAAGAGCTATCGAGACAGATCCGGTACAACTCTGCATGAGCCTATTTCTGGCAAGCACAAAGAAAAGGGACGAGGTAAACCCAGAGGGCTTTCGAATATATTGGTGTTATATTATAATAGTGTGCTCTTCCGCCAGATACGAACGCGCTGGCTACAGTCAGTGTTACCTTGTTTCACTGAAGTACTACAAAGAAACGCTTGTAAGGAAGAACGAAAGCGCTGAAAAAACAAAAGGGGGAAAAGGTACTTACTGCTTGTACTACCTTTAGCTTTCATATTTATGTGTATGCTTGTGCGCACATTTACTGATGTCGTCCATGTTCTACTTGTATCAACCTGTGATAATACTTACTGTCCCTTTATATTCATCCGCGCTCCACTGGCCCATCATTCGATCTCACAGGTCTGTCAGCCGTCTGTCAGCGTATGTATATAGGTAATATGCGAAGAACTGTGCGATGTTAGCGTCAGCAGCTGCTGTGGCCGCAGTTTTCAAGCCTTACCGCGTCCCACTTTCTTTTTGTCTCAATCCCTTCCTTTTTAACGAGAGATTACTCCCTCTCACTTTCTCGGATATTTTTATCGACATGACTTCTTGACAATCACTTCTGCTGTCTTTGCGGTCGTTCTTACTATAGACTTTCTCTAACTGTTAGAAAGAACACCAAGATGGTTGTTTGGCCATCTTTTTTCGGTAGTAGTAGCCGTCGGTGGTGACATACGCTTGCAGGAACCTGGACTCGCAGAACAGCATCTTCTCTGTTATCGTTAGTTAATTTGTTTATTTATCTCTCAAGTGAAATACATTAAACTGACATTCAAGCAGGGGAACAGAAGTTGTTACGGACAGTGCAAGCTCCCGATAAAGACGTCGGAGCAAGTGCGCGCAAGAAATCCGAGCGATCGCTGTTTACTGTCTCTAGCTAACTCTCTCTCTCTCTATATATAAATGCGTCTATTCGCTTATCCCAGTTCAGGTCTTGCAGGCACTGACGCTATCGTAGGTGGATGGTAATTGCTCTGAGAGCTACTCCGTTTAGCGGGTCTACTTCTGTCGCTGGATCCCTATCATCTGGACACTGTAAGTGATGGTGTTTATTTGTACAAAGGATTGTGAGCGTTTGCTTTGCCATTGGCAAGCACCCACCATGAACAACAGCAGCAGCGTGTCGATGCTTTTTCCCTCGACGACAGGCCGATGTGTTAGCATTGTGGAGACGCCTGGTCTATACAGGCAACATACAATAGATTTGATCGAAAAGAATCAAGCAAGCAATAGAAGAAACAACACAAGAACTAAACCGAACGAAATTTCGAAAGTCCCAGCAGGACGAAAATTAGGTCGAACATAAACGGGTTAGGGTGGCTAGTGAAGCATCGGTGAAGTTCGTTGATTTGTGAATGAAAGCTGATGACGCGGACAGCTACTTCTATCACAAATACGATTAGTGGCTACAATCGAGAGTCAGGAGGCAGAGCATGGGGAAAAACAACAGAGAACAATGCGAACCCGCACGGATCTGCTGTTTCACTAAACAATCAAACAAATCGATTCAAATTCGGACATCGTTTTCGCAGAAATACGAACGGCTAACGTGACTGCCATTCCGCTCTTTTTTTGAGAGTGCGGAAACTAGGACGGTTAGAAACCAGCCAGAGGTCGGTGGTTTAAGCTCCACCAACAATATATACCTTACGACAAGTATAATTTGGATAATCTGAACTTCAGGGTAACCTAATTCAATAGTTGAAGTGAAATTATACACAGCGTCATCGAGCTTTTTAAATATTTTATCGATTCGGTCACTAAACACTGAGAACAAATATACGATAGTACCCTTTCTGGAGAAATATAGCCATTGAAACTTCTATGCACTTCGATTTCTGCAAATATTTACCATGATGATGATGTGACACCATATTGTTTAATAGATTGCCGGCAGTTGTTTAGTAAGTCGAAAAATCCGACTTAATAAACAGTGCGTCACCCGACAATGCGTTTTTGGGCAGAGATATCGTTCAGCGCTAAGAGACAACACTCGATGATCCTGTTTGGTAGAAATTATTGGACATTGATGGCAATACCGGCCAGAAAGGCCTAGAACGGAATAGCAGTTTGTTGTTAGTGCATTGATCTTCAGAACGTAAAGCAAACGGCTGAAAACCAGAGTAGATGACTATATTTCAGGATTCCAAACGGAAGAACGAGTTCCCGTGTGTAAAGAAAATTACATGAGGGAAACTGTGCATTGACTTGCACTGACAGGTCAACGTACTTCCTGCAGTGCTGAATGGAGTCATGCGTAAGCTGGGGCTCTTAGTTGCCAGATATATTAGTTATAACAAGATATTGCCCGAAAAGCGAAGAGTTAATGCCATTGCATTTCGAGCTCCTGAAGAACCTGGCTTGGCACACGGCGTAGTTGCCCCGACTATAAAGCACGACCTCATTGTTGAGCTTCAACCAAAACTTAGATCGAGACAGCGTTGAATTATGTCTTCAAGTACATTTTCGTTAAATCCGAATGATTTCAATTGCTTTCGCGCTTTAGAAAAGATGATAAACGGTGTTTCACTACCTGAATCACGGCATGATTTGTTCTATATAAGGCAGCATGGGTCAGCTAAGTAAAAAGCATATGTTCAACACTTCTGTTAAGCAGTTCACTGCGAGCGAGGTGTAGTTATGCTGTACCCAGACATGGATAGGTTTAAACTTGTTCTGCTGATATATGTATTTAGTCAATGAATAATTTTTTGTTCTGCGTTTGGAGAAGATATACAATGAAAAAACGTGACACTCGTTATAAATGCCAGGCTCACAGTGTTCTCATAATGTCATTCAGGGAGTATTGGCCATTTTTTCCCTGACGTTTAGTCAATTTACCAAAGCGTTCATGTATCGAGATAGGTGTTTGAGCCTAGAGCAACCATTATCCTAAATAAACTCCCTTTAGAACTAAATTTAGTCTTCGCCGTATACTCATCAACACTTAGTCTAAAGGTTTTTCTAAATCTAGGAACGAATTTTCATCCTTGTTCTAGCTATTCAAGATAAACTAATTGTTTTTTTCGGAGAGTGAAGGCTGCGAAAACGCCTACGTATATTACAAAACACGTTAGATAATTTAGCTCTTTTTCTCATGCTCACTATTTTTTTATAATTTGAGATCACCTGTTGCTGTAGCAGCGTGCTTCATGAAGTTAGCTATTCAATTTCAACTTAAATAGGAAAACAGAAACCAAAGTTGCGAAAGGGTTTCGTGTCTTCGAAGGCAAAGATTTTACCAGGGAGCAAAGGAATCACAAACTGGGTTTAAAGCGCACAGTCGAGAGCAATATCTGGCTGTGAGAGCCTAAAAGTCGTTTTACTCTGCTGCTGCTGCTGTGTCCAAAGACAGAATCACGTATGGTTATTGCGTGTTATTAATACAGTAAATCACAATGTACCCATCAGACTGCTAGGCCTACGCGACAAAAACAACGAAGTGGACGCAGGCTGTGTCCTACCAACGTTTGCTGCTAATCGATTAAACAACTGCGGCAATTTTTTCCCCACTTGCAGACACCCAGAGAAACAATACTAGTTTTAGAACGGCTTGCGTTACACACGCATACACACAAATGTTTCGCGCTATTTAGTGCTATAATAAACTGGACTTCTATTCTGTTGTTCGGCTTGCAATCGTTTCGCTCTGAAAAGCTCGCCCATCTAAAAAAAAAGAAATATCTCATCAAAAAAATAGCACGGGCTTCGAGACGGTTCGCAGATGGACAGTGTTTGTATATTATCGCAGAGGTACCAATTTTATTTTTTGGCCTCGGTGTGACGAGGCATTTAAGAACGCTGCGCCATTATGGTTCAAAAAGCATAGAGTGGGTAGCATTGACTACATTAAATGGTGATAGTGATTAAGTTTTTACATCCTCTGAATACTTTACGATACGGTTTGTGTGAGGCGAGATGGTAGTAATCTTGGTAACGCGCATTCGGATTCTATCAAAGCTGTATGTGTTCGATGTCTGCAAAATATTGGTGTGACCTTCATGTATTTACGATTTGTTGGGCTTTAAATGCAAAAGGTGTTTTTTTGTGCGGAACTATGTTGCAGGCTCTTTTGCGAAGAACTTCTGCGCCATATAGTATTGATACCAACATGACAGTAACTTATTGGCGAACAGCATGTCATGTACTTTTTATTTCGTATTGAAGAATTATGCCTGGATATATATCTTATGCAGTTATTTACCAACTTACGAGTGGTATACATTCTTTATGTACACTGATCTGCTATGATGATACGATGAATCTGACACCGCCTGCGCCAGACCTATACCTAATCCGGTCTTGATCAAAGGCTAAACCGGACCCTCGCGTTCCCCGTAAAACGAAATCCGTTGGAACTACGACACGTCTATATAATGTCAACATGTATATGTGCTGACTTTATATATACATATTCGGCGGAATTATAATATGATACGTCCCGGCAAATATATATTGAAGCGGGTTGGTTTATCATTGCGGTTGACCGGCAGAAACAAACACTTTATAACCACCGGCTCTGTGCTTTTCCAATGCACGTAACTCCATCACGTTGGCGCTGTTTAGACTTTCTTTTGATTTCTGCGGGCAAGTCTGATGGAACCCACGTAACATGAAGATAGTCCAGTGTGTGCGCGATGCTCCTACTAGCATGTACGATACGATTCTAGCATAAGGTCTTGCGTTACCCTGGTGTAGCGTAGCATAGAAT
This sequence comes from Varroa jacobsoni, assembly GCF_002532875.2. Lineage (NCBI taxonomy): Eukaryota > Metazoa > Arthropoda > Arachnida > Mesostigmata > Varroidae > Varroa > Varroa jacobsoni. Next base: position 146,701 of record NW_019213389.1, read on the forward strand.
ACTGTAAGGAAGCTAGGTAGCTAAGGGTACTGATCTCGCCGTCCGAATATTACACAACACCCAAGAATACACTTGACACTCATATTTAACTCAACAACTAGTGGTTGTTAGGCACTCTGGAACTTACTAAAAGTATTTTCAGCATCCCTGTACATCCCTGGGCGAACTAGGCCGGCAAGTCGTCTTCTTTCGGGTAAGGAAGCTTGTGCAGCGTTCGTTTGAAGCTTTCATGTCCTCTTTGCACCAATTTTGAAGTAGAATCAAGCATAGGCCACTTTTGGCAAAATGTATTTCTATTGGCTCATTTTTTAAGCAAGTGGGCTCTTTCCAACAAGCCGCTTATACTTCCCAGTCTATCGCTTAAGCCGGATTCAGCCCCAGTCAGCGATCCTAATTAACCAACCGCTTAAGCAATCTTTCGACCATATCGTCACCCATTTCAACCCTGCCTCGAAAATAGATAAACTGGTTTAGCTTTATCATTTGCTGGTAAAAAAGAGCATTTTGTTTTCGTTTATTAATATATCTCTACTAAAGTATTTGACATAGCCCGGCCACGTTTATTCAACGCTATTTTCTAGGATTAAGCGGACCTAGTTTCCCCAGATCTAAAGAGCGAGATTTAAAATTAAATCTTACGTTATATTGTCAAGCATATAAGTCCCGAGGGATTTATGCATTTCCTGGCGCGGCTGTCGAGTGGGATTTCGTTGTGTGACTGGCGGGCTGCACGGCTTACGATGCCCAATGATATGGGCAGCACTTTACAACATTACTCCGTCACAGAAGGCCTACACAGTCAGGCCTCCTGCCACTTCGAAGTACGAGCTCTTGTTGTGGCACTACTCGTAATTACGACTGTGCACTTTCCTCTACTTAAGTGACCTCTGTTAATGTCAGTTTGTACATCGGTTGTCGTTGAAGTGGGAAGATACTTTTCTAGTTCTAGGTTTCACCCCAACCCACATATCACAGCCGCGTTTCACCCACGTGCTATATTGCATATTCCCCCCATACCGGAGAATAGCGCACCACTAGCCGTCGTACAATTTCGTCCATTCTTCCCTCTTTGACCGTTCATCCTTCCCTCCCTAAGCGTAATATCGTCGCCCACCAAAGACTGGTCAGTTGTGCATTGATTGAGGGTGGTATGTTCAACAGCCGTGCCCTTATAACCGCAACGTGCGGGGGTTGCGAATTTATATACCGCTTTTCCGAACCCATATAGGTGCTGGGTACGCCCTTGGGAGTTGGTGGCGGATGTTTCCGGCGTTTGTACCAAGAATACGCTGAAATGCAGTTTCGCGCTCGGCTCATTCAACACACACACAAACTGTCATGCCCCTAGTAAATGTCGTCTGGTATCGTCTGATCGGCCGACCATTCGCGATTCCCGCCCAAACACGCAAATTGTTTGTTTGATCCCTTCGGTAGGGTCTCGTCGAACTCTAATAATTGCGACGCCGTCGCGTCACCCATTAAACAAGTCTGGTTAGCAGCGTACCTCTTTCGCCAGTCATCCTACCGTTATAGTAGAACGAGCTGGGTTAGCTTAATCATCGGCCGGCAGGAACGAGCGTTTCGCCCTACGCATATATAGCCGTAGAGGTATATATATATATCATCCTGCCGTATCCTACAGGCATATGCAGCGAGACAAGCAATACAGTTTCAAACTTCTTGCATACAACAAACATCATGACCCAGTCCATAGTTTCAACGTTCGCCCACCCTGTTGGACATGTGTCAGAAACGCTGAAGCGTCTCTCACGGTTCAGAAGCTTTCTACGAAATTACAGTGAGACCATTTGTCGACTGAACGATGGTTTTCGACAGCATCCTGAGATTAATCGACGCCTATTGACACCACCTAACATAGTGGCGATGGCTGGCTTTCTCGGCTATTTTAGACGAGTTCACCTATCCATGCATGCGGCACGCATCCGGATTCGGCGACTTAAGCGGCTCTACACACAACACAGAGTTATTTATAGCGTGCTCACTACAACTTGATAGAGAAGCAGTTGAAAAAACATAAAAAAAAAAGGAATAGTACTAAGGTACATAGGACGATCTACCTGGTGGCTTACCACAATTTGCGACTTCGGCAAAATTTCTGATGCTGAGCGGCCATAGTAATTTCAGATTGTATCAACCGCGCTGCTTAGTGGCGTACGGTGAATGCTGGGCTATTGTTTAGGAAAGACCCAACTTCAAGCAATGACCATGGCGTGCATTCAGTGCTCGTTAATGGCTAACAGGCACTTCTGAGTTTTGCTTTACTTTTAACAATCTTATGTGTTTATGCATACATAATTTCCATCATTATATGCAATGGAAGAACGAATAACGGACCGACCGCTGTTATGGCATTGTGTCGTTTACGTGTAAACGTCTCTAATCGACCAGTGATATGAGGTGTATATAAACCGAGGTATATGAAGATTTTTAGGCTGAGTTATTAATCACGAAGCGATAGTATTGATACATACGTATATTATATTATAGGGGACATATTGGACATAATTTGAATTATAAGCATTGTCGCAGGTGCGGCCATATCTATACAGTGAAGGGGAAAGTCGCTGAAGAATTAACAGTCACCATAGTGTTGGCATGAAATATGGAACACTGTAATATATATAGAAAACGAAACTGGGTTTTCTTTTCAATTTTTGACGAATTTACTGCGGGGGCGAGATTACGTCCGACATAACTGACAGTTAGACTATTCACAAACAGGCACATAACACATGCATCAGAAACATATAGTTATTTTACGCGGGATTTGTCTCGGTGCGAAGAAACAAGGCCAAATTGACAATTTGAGCTTGGACTAGTCAGAATTAAATGGCTAAATACTTGGACACAGGAAGCTTACAATCCTTTGGCAATGTTTTTCTAAGCCTTCATCTAGTATGAATATTACCTAGCCGTTATTGACGCTATGATATCGAAACACGTATACGTGCAGCTGCGATAATATGTCGATTTTGCATATATCGACTCGGGTTTCGTTGCTCTGTAATAGCATCAGCAGCATCAGCTCGTACAATGTCTATTCGCAACGTTCTCCGAGCGGGGTAAATGCGCCTTCAAGATCGCGCTAGCTGTGGACCACACTGACAGGTCATGGGTCTCGACGCTCTATCTGCTACCCCTCCGTATGAGTCGCGCACTGTTGCCCGCATTGCTATTCGCTTGAGAAGTAACCACTGACTAGCGTGCTAGAAAGACACCCTAAAAGAAGCCGTCCCACGACTATCGGTCACTGAAACCGAATGCGAGCGAACCGGCAAATGGAAGTAAACGTCTAAAATTTAAATCGTCACCAAGTAGTCCTTACAATATATGATAGGATAGTACTTGACAAGTCGACCGACAGACATGTTTCGAGCGTAACAGATAGTTTCAATCCGCTACTGCAGTTAGTCAGGATTGGTCATATTGACGACGGTTCCGTCGAGACGCAACGAAATCTCATAGATGCATATGCATTTTCATTACTGTCCCTTGCAACGAGTGACGAAATGGCTAGAGTGTCTAAAAATATAAACCAAGAATGGACTTAAATCTGGCGTCCAGACCATGAAACACTTCCTGCAGCATTCGACCATGCCGATCCTGAACGGTTCCCTCTTCCGTTCTATCGGCTCCTGTTGGCTACGCGATGCGGTGTCACCACAGAGAGCATAACTGACCTGTCAGATTTCATATTTCGAGTAAGATGCTGACTCATTCAAAGCTTAGACTATAGCATACAGCACAGGGGGCACAAAAAGTTCAGCCAGCGACAAAGCGCATTTATTTAATTCGGATGAGATGTTTGATTTATTTTACAACACCCGTCCTTTTCTTTTTCTGTCTCTTAGGTTGAACGTAACGAACTTTTCTTGTTACCGATGGATCTTGTGGCTAACCAGCATCGCACAACTGTATTTCAATGGTTAGCTGCACATATCTATACATAGTTGGCATAAGCGATGGTCAGTGTCAAATTCTATTGGTTTAAACCGTAACGCTACCGCCGATGGTATCGTCTCATCTTCCTGCAAGTAGAACTCATTCCCTCTTCGTCTTTAACGGCCTGCGCCAGTTCGAACCAATTCTCTATGATAAAACGATAGATTGTCGTCTCCTGCGTCTTTTAGTCGATATTACAGCCAAACGCCTACCCGAACATCTGCACGAGATTGTCGATTTCGCTCACTCTGATTAGATTGAACTTCCTGCGAAGGCTATACAGGACGAAGGAAGAATATAGATACGAACGGAGGGAGACTCAGCGGTCTTTTTCTGCCCCGGTGCGCAACGAGCGATCTTACCTTAAAAGATTTAGACAATTAGTCACTGAGTATTTTGTTGCTTGTTCGAAATATTTGTTCTGCTTTGTTATGGACATCGTGCCATTTAACAGTCCGCTCTAACAATTGGTTTACTTTGAAGCCATCCAATCCGCTCTTGAAATGGATTCGCAGGTACGACCGCTATGCCAGGAAGAAAAGGGTACGTCTTCGACGAACGTGCACAGGAAAACAAATTACAAGCCATTTACCAAGCAAGATGCAGAAGCGAAAAACTGGCTCCTTACAGCCAATTACATAACCATATCCAAATTAGCGAACAAATTTGACACTAGCCTCCAACAACAGTTTCAGCCTTTTTCCTCCGCAACTCGACGATAGAGAGGAGAAATGAGAATTAAGACGCGAGAATTTACAGCAAAAAAAAAAACACCCAGGTATGAAATATAGCCGACTGGAAATCATGCTGCTAAAATGTACTAAAAATACTTTCCTAGACCTTAACGTGTTTATATTGCATATAGATGCCTTCATACGTGATCCTTGGTATCATAATTTTCTCAACATTACAGAAAAAGGTGCGTCGTTCTCGCAATTGAAAAAAATAATATTTTTTGCGAAAATTAGCTGTTATCCAGCCCAGCCGTTTTGCGCTCTGTAAGCCTCGCTAAAATTAAAGACTTCCTTTTTGCTCGAACTCGACGGGCTATGATACTGCTAATTTTTCTATAGTTCATGAAAAATCCAAACAAGTGTTTCAAAAGGTAAATCGGACGGTCGTTGATAGGTTTTAGGTTTAAGAAGCTTAAAAATTAATAAAACTAGCCTAAAATTATTTTTAATATGGGTAAATTTTTGATACAGAAATAAACAACTGGAAAGCAAAATAGAAACTAACTGTTAACTGTCGTCCACATATGCTTCAACAGTTAACCCTTCTGAGGCTTTTCGTTTCTCGGTGCCTTGCACGTTTAGGACTTCTTTCTGCTATTGCCTCAAAATGTCATTTTGTCGAAATTTGTTGTATGTAACGTACTTGAGCAACGCCTACTTGAATAAGGGGTTTAGGTTCTGAATTTAAGCTGTAACAGCGGTGAGTGACGGCTATCTTGAATAAACACAACACGAATATTCACAAATTACATTTTTCGCATATAGAAAAATTAATTGAGACATCTGTTTTTATCTAGAAACAATCTCATAAATGAGGCATCAGAGAGTCTCACCCTACTTACCCGTAAGACCCTTCTTTTTCTACTTGGGGTCGGGTCTGGTCTTGTCAATTGCACTTTTGTCATTGGAAAACTTAACTCATATCGGCATTATGTTATTACACTGCAGTAGCGTATTATTAACGCTATTTAAATACGTTTATATATCGTTGAGAATATGCTCTTACTTATTTAGCTGTGTCGTGGAGACTACTTTGTTTCCTGTTTTTGGAATAGCCGGCTTCCATGTGACACGTACGCATATGATCACTATACGAAGGACATAAATGTTATCTTCACTTTGGTTACGTTATACGTATTCATATTCACGTTGTATCTTATTTTTATTATCCCTATGTCTAAAAGAAAGAAGACCGGATGCGTCTAGGAAATCTACGCATTTACGATGTTAAAATTAGATAAAACGAAGATTCGATATACGCCACGATTATCTTAAATAAAACGCCGAGAGAGTGTATCTCGCCAAATTTACTTATTATTTCATCAAGACGTACGTGCGGTTGCGTTTGCATCGTCAAGCAATACCTTCACCTGACAAGTATTAACGATTACAAAGGGCTTAGTCAAATCTTTTCTGCTCCACAGGCGCTGCGCCCTTGTCACCTTTCGGACATTTGACGTAACGTTAAGATGACACCATTTCAAATGGAGTCCTTCTCTCAATATCTCCGTCCCTGGTAATCATCTTGATGCTGCCTCCTATAACAGTTACGCTCACGTATGTATTCTCAGCGTGGCGCCAGTATTCCGGATTACACGTTATTAGGCCGAATGTCCCAGCACGTTTGAATATCTCCTAGATATATATGTATGGAGTGGTCTCGAATAATCAGACCTGGACTGTAATACGGTTGTCTCTATTATGTTCTGTTGGGTTCTTCAGTACTGCGGTCACTGCGGGCAGTGAGCAGAGTTGACAGAAGCACAGTCGTCGAATGCATGCATTTATTTCTGGGACGTCTGCTCTTTTATCTAGGTTTGTACATATGTTTAAATATATGGCGGGCATTTTTCTCAAACTGCCTACCGATACCTTGACAGTGATAGACGACAACGATGATGGCAACAATAATAGAGAAGGACGGGAAGAACGAGAAACTGTGTCGACGGCCGGAAGCAGTTGTCACCAGTAATACTATTTACGTTATACAGTTTTATGTGTAGAAATAGTAACATAGGTATTATGTATGTGAGACCACTTTGCTTTAGGCGAGCCAGAATCATTATCGTGCCCGCCGCATTTCGCGATGCGATGGCCCTGCCAGCAATCAGCCGACGCGAGAATAAACGGCAGCCAGACTACGAGTGCTATGAGATCAAGGGAATTACAGTAAACTGTAGTTTCCGCTGTCATGAGGACCGTCACGTACCTCAATGAGTCTATGAAACGAGACTATTCTAGGCGACGACTTGTTCTCACTGTGAAATCTGGGCCGTAACGGCTCTGGCATTGTATACTGGTTATTCTACTCTGCTGTGCTGACGCGCTGTTTTGGTTTGACCTTTTCCTCTCTATGTCTGTGAGCCTAAGGAAAATCTGACCATGCGCGTAATTTCGCTAAGTTCATAGTGTATAACGATGCATGCCTGTATTTGCCAGCCCTGTATGTATCATTATATAGCATTTATGCTGCCTCTGCGCCAACTAAGTACGCCCCTGAGTCCGCTCTGTCTACTAAGAAGCGCAGTAGTATCAATACCATATATTGTATAACGTAACATGTAAGGGTGTAAGTTAAGAAATGGTCAGCCACTTAGGTGTACCCACATCCTGCTACGTTATGATTGGGTGCTTCCAAAGCGTATGGTGGACGAGAGTCGCCTAGGCGTAGCCGGCGCGTCAGGCTTTCAAAGTAGAATAGAACGCACTGATTAATTGATTGAGTGGCTTCACTTGGCCCGTTCGACCAATGCTAGTATCGACAGTAACACCAACAACAATACTATAAACTAAAATTATATTAGCTAGCGTGCAGGCCAACAACGGTAACTATATTATGTAAAATAAACCTTATCATCAGCAGCCAGTACGCTGACAATCAAAGGAGCGTCATTAGTAGTTCATTCAGAAGTTACTATTAGACTGTTTCGCTCTTTTGCCTTTTATTTCTTTCGCTTTTCCCCGTACATTTTCGCTCTGTTGCTTTCTTTATTTTCCTTTTCCGCTGCTTTCTTCATCATTGCTTCGCCGTTAACTCTATTGATTGAAGTCGACACCCCTGGTCGACTCGCATAGATCTCGGACCTCGCAGTCTATTCAGTACGACGGCCAGTGCTATAACAACTTCTTTACTATAGCTGTGAGCCGTACGGCCTTAACAGGTAACAGATAGAGCGAATATCAAGTACCATCAACAAGCAGATCTTAGGGGGGATGTATTGCGGCCACTAGCTGCTTAGCTCGGCTAGATTATTTATTACTACCCTGTGTCTACTAGTCCGGGTTGTACCTAGTAAAAGGTAGGCATCGCCGTCACAGCTTACCAAGGCCATACCTATTGATGGGCTGCCTAGCAACATGTTCGACTCGCTTTCACCGTATTAGAACAGTTTAACTGCACTATCAACAAGAGCTTCCTTGCAACTGTCGCAGAGACGTCAAGGTCGGCGTATCGTTAAGCTCTCAGTCTTGGGCAGCAGCTAACGATGGTAAAGGCGCTGGCACTAGTCACGATGGCAGCTGGCAATGGTCACCGACCGCGGAGGGTCGGATTGTTGAGCGGGCAAAGGCTAGCAAGCGTAGTGAGAGCATGAATGTCTAATGACGTATTCTGATTGCCACAGACCCTCAGCGAACCTCAACGGCTTCCATACATTCTGCGAGGGGGAGAAATTATACGTGGGCCGAAATAGAGACGGACAGACAAATATAGATGGGCGGCCGCAAAAGCAAAATGACGGGTACGCTAGCGTCAAACAGTTAACATGTGAAGATCGGCTAAAAACGTAGCGATAGCGCCACAGCAGGGCGTGTTATTGGGCAAGGACTTTGGAAGAAGAAAGCAGAAACCGGCAAATACGAAATGCACGACATATAAGCTCGCATACAAATGTCCATTTAAAAGTGAAAGAAGAAACACACCGACACACAAACGTGTTTTATTTCTAAACAATCGAGAATGAACGATTACAAAAGAAAATAGAAATAAACAAAGATCAAGATTGAAGCAGCGCGTCGGTGTATCTGATCGACTATGTTCTCAGTAAGTTGCAATGGCAGCAGTTAATGCTGCAGTGACTGAAGTGACTGCTCTCTGCTTTCGTGTTTACCCCTTTTAATTGTAGCGTTAAAAGTCGAAGATTCGCTACGGTCGGCGTGGTACGACTATGGCGGCTAAAGTCTAACCGATGAAGAGAAAGCCATCGAAACGGGAGAAAAGCGAAATGTGTGAAAAAAAAATCATATTATACAAAATAACACCTATATATTACACGGAAAATCGGATATTAGAGGGACATTAGATAGAAATAATTTTATATATCGTGGTAATTACTGACCAACAGGTAACGCGAACCGAGTTATTGTATCAATAAAAATTCCGAGTCTGTAATGCTTCCGAAGACCTCATCATATGAGATGGAAATCAGCCGGGCGGCTTTAAATAGTGCGACATGAAAATAAAAAAATTCGTTTGCATTGGTATATATATATGAAAACATTAAAAAAGATCGATGAATAACCATCGTGCACAAGCCCCCAACTGACTGCTGATCTAATTGTACAATTGGCTAAAAACTAGTTACTTCCAAGTTTTACGTTCGGTACCCCCGTTAGGCGTTCCATCGGATAAGGTATAATTGGCTAGAAGCTGCCTCTGCTTATGACAAGCACAGCGGATCTCGGCCAACAACATGGTGATAAGGTGTATATCTTTCTTAACTATTCCTTTTATTTAGAATAACCACGACCGGAATACTCTTTTAACTTGCATTTATTTGACACTTTTACGTCTCCGGCATTAAATGATTCGCCTCTGTTTCTCTTGTCTACTGTCTATTTACACATTCAAACCGAAAAGCTGCAAGTGTTTTGGGCTTGTCAAGATACAACCAAGGCCAACGACGATAGACACCTAATTATCAGATGCGGTGGAAAGTTAATTTTACATTACACAAAGTTCAATATAAACAGAGAACTTATACATCGTTTAGATATAAAAATGAGCATCAAAGCATAAGCATCTGTCTGGCTGACGAGACCACACAGCCGAACGGCGCGCTACATGCAAGCTTATTGAAAAAAAGAAAAGAGAAAAATAAACTAAAACTTTAATTAGAAATTGCGGAAGACGGTCGCTTTATACTGTACGGCCATTTTAAGGAACTTTCAAGCGACTGAGTAAAAGGTCGAATGCGTCTTCCAGTAGTAAAGATAACTCTTGAAGAAGTTGATTTCGGTCACACACTTTCTTTAAGATCTTGAAACGCTTTCTGGTTTGTGCATTTGTGCACTTTTGATAGACCTATCATACCCTCTGGATATTTACCTATCAGCAGCGGCTGTATCACCTTCAATATATCGGTTTAGTCCCGCACAGTAATTTGCAGCGTAGCGTTCGCCTGATAAATGTAGTGCCGGAAAAGGAGCGTCGAACTATCGCAGTCGCCGATGAAGCGATAGTACGGACGCTGTTTCTAACAGGAAATGAATGAGCTGCACTATGTACAATGGCTCTTACGTTGATAATAGATCATCAAACAGAAATGTGTTAGTTTATATATGGACTGATTTTGCTCAACGACTGTTCGGAGCATATGCAGACGTTGTATTGTTTTGACTAAACCACTGTCTGAAGGAGATAACGTGAATGTACACTGACTATATATTGACTTAAAAAATCGTCCATGGCATGGCGCTAGAACTATATCATTGTCTTGCTTATAAACGTGCATTAATGCCACGAGCAAAACGGGCTGTACGGATAAAATGATTAATTTTCGTCATAGTTCTCTGGAAATATACTTTATAGTCGCACAAATTGCATATGACGATTCGTTATGTCATTTTTACTTGCCGAGCAGGAACTACGGCAAGTCATTCTTACGAGAGTTAAGATACGCTTCACAAGACCCGCACATAACTTTCTGCACATAAAGCATTGGAATAGAAGTCTGACTAGGTATCATCCCGATATATGTTTAGCTTGTAACAAGAATCTATTGAGACAGAAACAAAGTTGGCATAGAGAAGTCTGGGCAACGAAAAAGAGAAGTGTGCTTCTAGCATATACAACTATACAGAACAGCACATACGCGATACAGGTCCTCTTGAAAAAGCCATTGTGCATGCACGATAGTGGTATTCAGCTCATGTATAGCTTATCTTGAGCAAAGCTAAAGAAAAATGGATACCGTTGGTCACTTTGAATAGAAGCGAATCGCCACCAGTTCGAGGGCTTTCTTATGCCCCGAAGGTACTCCGTTGGCAAATTTGAACGGCACAAACATGTTTTGCGCAAGAAAACACAGCACCCTTTAGCCTTATTATAATCACAAAGACGACATATAATCCTTACAATATCTGATATAACCATTTGGATCTGATTTATTTTTTCTTTTCGTAACGTGTCGTTATTTAAGTGGTCCGTTTTTAGACATCCGAATATAATGGAGTATACGATAATGTAAGAGTAGCCGAAACATTCTCTCAGTACGATGTGACTTAATTGTGTCGTTGACTGTTCAGTTACCGTGTATGATTAGGTAACGCATCTCTAACAAAATTCTGATGAGCTTTACTTAAGTTCACTTATATTATTAATCATCAATTGTCCGCCAGGCCAGAAAAAATGCACAGAGTTTTTAATTGCCACAACAAATCACTGCGTCACATTTCTATTATTCGATAAGTAACATTGGCCCCTGTGCTCTACGTCCGGTGTCTCCCTTGGGCATTTCATCAGACGGACAACTGGCTTTCAGTACGAAACGGATATTGTCTATGCCCGGGTTCGCACACAATGTGTTCCTATGATTAGCAGGCAAATACGGTACCCACGAAGCTATCACGAGGACACGTCAGAAAAATCAGAAGACCTATCGCGGCTAATTCGTTTGATAATAACTGGTCAAAGAGATTTTACATATTTCATAAAAGGTAAACGACAATAAATAGAAACACGCTTGGAAGGAAAAATAGTGGATTTGAAAGCATCTGGCTAATATGGACGTGGAGACGGCAAACTGACGCGAAGGCAAGTTTATCATATGGCCTTTGACATCAAAAGGTGACATCGTATACTCAACGATGATCTTCATCGTAGTTGAAAGGCAGCCTATCTTCTACATATGAATACTTATTAATTTATTGATATGAATGGTTGAAATCTATCGAAAAATAAGACGTAGAGGGCAACAGTAATCTGAGAAATACGTACCACCTTATTTTCTAACAATGCCAAATACACAGAAGCCTTTAATTCAATCCAATTGCTACTAAATTACACTATAAAAAAAGTACTATAATTCGTACAAGTAGTTGCTCAAACGATTGAATCTGCATGAACTAACCTGACCCTAATGTAAGCCTGTATCGTAGAGAAGGTCCATTGTATCCGAGATACAAACAGATAAGCAAGTTGCAACAAGGTGTTAACGAAGAGATTGCCACCTCGATCGCCTATTATGTCGAAACTATCGATAACATCAAATAATAAGTTATTATTGGTATGTTCGATAATTATGAACAGCATGAGCAGGTTAACATGACTCGGACAACTACTTATTAACCTTTATTCTAGATGCTCAATTGAGGTTTATGGCGCCTTTGACCGGCTTCACATGTCGTTAGTAATTTGCTACACGGCATTTGCACGGACTCACCGACGCAATGGGAAACCGAACACAAAATTGTCAAATCGAAAAATAGCGCCTATGATCACTAGAGAGGTGCTTCAATGAGCTGATAGAATCTGATAGCTCTTGTTACCGCTAATGAACGGATCTCGTTTGTCAGGATTGACTGCCTTGTCCACCGAAAGTAAGCCTTTTTATATCGATGTAACTGGTTGTTTACCGGACGCTGCTTCAAATCGGCTTCGTCTATGAATGGTCGATGTGATTACATTAAACGAGACTAGCATCACACCGATCTCGGCCCTAATTCGAAAACTATCATTCATTGTCGACAAGGGTTCAGGTCAGGTGAATTATTAGTATTTGCTCAAAAATCAGAATTGCTGCTTTCATCTTAATTCTTTCTCTTTTATACGATTTATTCAGTGACGTTCAGAAAGAGTCTTGTTTTATAAGCGAGCTGTCCGCGTCCGGACTAGCAGCGTAAAGGGGGTAAGTTTTTTGCGCCCATTTAGCCCTATGTAAGTAGAAATACGGTACAATGGATGTAAATACCGAGATCCGACTATTTTGATGCGCTCAGTAACGCATGCACTGTCACGGTATAGGTTATATAACCGGACAAAGCCGTAAGGCAATCGCTTAAGCAAAAGCACTCTTGGACGCTGTCAAATAAATAAGGGAGTACTTTGGTGAAAAACGATTCTACCTCACAGAAGAATAAACAATATATTAACAAAATAATCCTACAAATAAATTTCACTCAATCAAAAGGAACAATAATAAGTGAACCATACGTTGACACCTCTAAAAATACCGAAGACTGCCCTACTGATCAAAGGCACTTTCATTCAATAATATTCAATACATTTGAGATCGGTGAACTTGTTTACTGAGGTGTGTTTCGGCGATAGAAAGACTCATACATGCTTTTTAGAAAGAAGCTCCCTAGTTTTATGTGCAGACGCCATTCGCTTTTAATGATATCTGGTTGAAACATTGTACGCTGGTGTAGGCGTATAGATAGTGGAATTCGGTAGTATTTGTGGGCCCCCGTGATAAATTAATGGGTAACGCATTTGCATGCTAATTTTACGGACACATTGTGGTTTGGGTTTGAACTTGGGCGTCGACTGTATGATGGAACGTTTAACGACGACATCGAGCTCAAAATATAGAGAATTCGTTTTTAATAGAAGTGGGTTGGTAGAACGTTATTCATAGAAAAGAAGATTCCGTGGGGGAAAACGGCACACTTTTGCACTGAATCGCACACATCTATTAAACAATCGAACTTCTAATGTAGAATGATCGAGAGAACATTTAGCTTTGTTATTATGGTAGTAACGACTAGCGAGAAAAACTGGTGAGAACTAGTATAGATCCCTAGCATTTATTGACTGTGTTACTAAATTTTTGAAATAACTATTGTAATTATTATAATGATAATTTTGAAAGAATAGTTTTGGTCATTAGAAAAATTCGTCTACCGATATCTGTTGAACAATTTTCACAGGTAAAAAAAACTAGGCGTTGATGCTACGCAGTTTATTCAGAAACGCTCGCACAGAAATTTGCTTTTTTGTTCCATATGTAAAGGTATACACGTACTCTAACGACGTTGATTATAAATTGTATTATTTATGTATTATATAGATCCACACAGCTCAATAAGGCGTAAGGCGCGGTAATCGATTTGAATGTTATTAATAAGAGAACTACATCTGCTTCGGAGTCTTAATTTAGTAGATCATAACGCTGTCGTCTGTTACGTTCATCTTTCATACAGCATATATCATATCAAGAGCTGAAGCAAGTATATTAGTACGACTGTACTTAACACGAGGGTTCACCGGAGCACTCGATCGTCGAAGGACAGCGCTGAGGAACTTTAGTCCCTTCTCAACGCCAGGTAGAATCTCACCCATCAGAATTGCTTAAGAACCTCTAATGGCTTTGTTCTTATGCCTCAAGGCTAGAAGAACATAAGTCGGCGCAAGTTAGGACAGAAAAAAGAAAAAGTTACGAAGTCAACGCATGTAGATGTTTATAAAGCATTATCATGAAAGGAAAAAATAGTTAAGAACAGTGGTTGAAGTCGCATTGGGACTGACGAAGATTACGCGCAGCGCAGAAACATCTGAGAATATGCTAAACATATGAATATAAATGACTAAATTAGCTTTGCTCCCTAGTTCAAATCGGTCCTGCGCTGACGTCTTCAGGGCTTTAACCGTTTGAGTTGGCTATCGGCCAACCAATCCACCCTGTCGTGCACGCCCGTTTCGCAGAGTAACAATCAAGTAGACACGCGTAGATCAGAAACGCGACCCCGGGTGGACGGGCATGCATGACAAGCAAGAAGTCATACGGGAGACGAGAAAATACAAAATTGAAGTTGTTATGTCACGTCCATTTCAACACTGCAACGTATTGTGCCCAATGAGATATACTAAACATTAATTCAACCTTATAAAAGGTTATCCTTGTTTGCTGAAACAACCTCGGCGTTTAGCGTTCATCTGATTTAGATTTGAAGTTGTCGACTGCTGTCCTCCAATCTGACTATTATGAGCGGTCCAAGTATGCGCAGAACTATAACTACTGAGCACTGTATAATATATCTACAAGAAAGCTAGATTACATCTTTGTAGAGTGTGAACATGTTAGGAGAGCGGTAAAATTTTAATAATAGATCCCGAATACTAGTGTTATCGACCATACGGCCCTTCCTAGCGGTTCGCGTTAATGTCCGCATAGCATGTCGGCAGTTCGGTGTAAACTGCTTGTCGACCTTCCGGTTCACTTGTAAGTCGAAAAGCCTAGGAGGCCACTGGGGTCGTGAGTTTCCAAATCCCCACGTGTGCCCCCACCTGTACATATATCTGTAGCTGTAGCTATGTGTTAGAGTACGGGTACTAGCGATAATAGTAAAAATAGTAATTATGTAGGTTACAGATGTTGTAGTCAAATAGCACGCGACCGCCACCTGGTTCAGCTCGACTCAACTAATAGAATCGAGAGCTGACGCACTAGTGCGACGCCAGTGAGTGCAGGGTTTCTTAGTCACATATTGCTCTTATTGCTTGCACGTCGTCGACTCGACAGATACGCGCGGACCTCTAACAATGACAGAAAATCTGGAAGACAAATCTGTACTGGGGCACGTCATATTTGCTGTTTTTGCGTTCTATTGACCACTGCTATCACTATAGTTCCCGCTCTTGTGTCTGTTGTCGCTGCTTGCTCTCAGAATATGTTACCACCTTTGAAGCGTGAGCAGCAATCATTACCACGCATATGTACCAATGTTTCCGTCTGTCACTATCTGAAATGTTTGTATCCTAAAGTTGAAACATCTATCCAGTCCCCGGTATTCGGACCTTAATGACGAGTTGCGTGACTCGCCTTAACTGGGTTAGAAGATAAGGGAGAGAAAAACTAAGCATGTATTCGCTGGAATGAAGAGTGGGGTTAAAGCCACAATGGAGTCAACATTTTGCTCCTCCCGTACTTTCGATGACCCCACTCCGACTCATTCCCAGAAAGCAAAAGGGAACTCATCCCGTTGTCTCTGCTATACCAAATGCATATTGCACTTCGACTCTGTAATCAGCAGACACAGCGTTACTTCTTGCTAGTTTTCCCTGCTGCCATCTTGCGATCGCTGTTGTTGTTGTCTACGCTCGGATTGACGGACCTAAAACCGTGCTCGCCATCTGACTTCAGCAGAGTGTATGGTCGTTGAATAACGGCGAGAAGCGCTCCAGATAGAACGAGCGAAAGATTACGAGACAGCTGAAGCTTGACACACACACTGATTGTACAATCTTTTTGAATAAGGATCTATGTGTGCGTGAGTTTACAGAAAATTTGGCTGTAGCCCTTTAAATCGTAAGATAAATATCGACATCATTGTTACTTCTTTCTGTTCCGTCGCCTCAAAGTAGCTATTATATTGTACAATTGACGTTTGTTACGAGACCTGCTCAAGCCTTTTTTCACAATGTCATACACAGCTGAATCCATCACCCTTTTGGTCCCTTACTCTTTTTCCGTAAAGAAGGTAGAAAAGCGAAGACAAGGCGTACCCCCGACAGATACTTGCTATCTGAAACAAACTGATGTTATCAATATATTGTGGTACTGTTCGTTGTAAGAGTGCTACGCTCTGCATGAGGCCACTGGTGGTTTTAGAGCGTTTAAGTTGCCTCCAGCTCAGCGATTTCAACGCCAACGGATAGCCAGTCAAAGCAATGAACAGGTAAGAAAGCCACAGCGCAATCCTAGTGGCAACGGCCTATAACAGCCGTATCGTAGTGCGCGGTAACTGCTGCGTAAAAAGAAGCGACTTATGGCAAAATCATTTCTCTCCTTACGTCGATAGACAGACAGATATTGTATAATAGATACACCATGTCTGTTGATCAAGTTGAACGAAGCAGACGATATTGCTAGCGATGTCACATTCAGCGTACACGGAATACAGACAGGGCTAGCAGTAATAGTATAAACTGCTATTGTTAAGTAGCATCAAAAAACTAAGCAACACATTTACGTATAAATCTGAGTGTAAACAAACGACCGAACATTTATTAACATCAGATATAAGAATACATCGTATAACAAAATTCAATTGAGAATCATAATAACTAGGCCCTAATAAAAAACAGACAATAGACAAGTCATTTTATTTAAATGCGCATGCATAAACGAAACGCGCTATTATATATTTGACAGAGATTTAGCGTTAATAGTGAAAGTGGTATTTAAATACACCTCAAATACGTTATCCGTTTTTTTAACATGTGTGTTCTCGTCTATCGCGTATTATGCACATGCTTGACCGACCAATGCTCTATAGAAAATGTACTTATAATGATCTGATGTCATTCATGTTTATTTTGGCGCCTGTGTATTCATATACAATAGACACACTCGACATACATCTAACGCAGCATGTGGAACGAAGACACACCCTTCTAGGATTCTGTAACTTTATTCAGTCAAGTTATCGGGTACAAAACGTCGCCCATAGACCCATCTGCTACACCTGTTCGTTCGCGTTGGTTACTGCCGCTCCACAGTGAGGACAAGCGACGACGCACTCATCCCTCTGTTGCCATTGGGTCCTGTCTCTGTGGCGTCAGAGAGTCGCCGTTCATCTGGCCTTGTAGCCACTTACAGTCGGCTTCATCACGGCCGCAATTGTAGCACTAAACCAGGGCGCCACCAGAATGTCGTCTGCTCTGAACGGACCGTTACGCATGCGCAGACGACTAAGCGCAGACCCCCAAACTCTGATTGGCTGGTGGCACAGCAGCGACCACAACAGACGACACCGGCGGCGGTTGTTTGTTTGCTGTGTGCGGCCGTGCGGCCGCCTCCTAACAGCGGTAACTGTCTCTCTTCCCCTAGCGAGCAGCCGCAGCAGATATTGCTGATGCTGTTGTCGTTGTTGTTGTGTAGAAGCGTAGTTCTTGTTTGCTGCTTTTGCCATTTCAGGGACGAATAAAGCTAGCTAGTACTACTGTGAGTGCTTGACTATTAGTCCAAGTTCGCGAGTTGTGTCACACCTTTAGCTATCTGGCTCGGTGAAGGTGGGAGCCACTACTTGATAGAGGGGAAATTATTTTCTTTATCGTCGTCGAGACGGTGGCGACCTGTGGCGGTGCGTATCCTAGTGGTAATAGTGAGCGAACGAGCTGTTGTTTGTTGTTCATGGTTCGTCCAGCTGCTGCTGCTGATGTTACTGGCAGTCTGACCTGCTGTTTTTTTTTTATGTTGACGACGAAGCCTATGCTGTTGTATTTAGTCGACCTGCATTTCTTCCCGTTTGTGCTGATAGGTGGCCGTCAAGTCTGTTCCTGTCATAAGCTGTTCGCAGCTTGATCTATGCCTTCTAGCGTTGATTTTGTTGCGGTGGATCGGCGACACGTTAAGTTGATTAGAGAAGAACTCGCTGGACAGCTATGACAGTTATGACTAACAAGCAAATGCTGAGTCGACATTCTATGCAACGAGTTGCTAATAAAAGCACAACATTCAGTGGAGCATATAGTGGCTTTAGCACTGACTCTACGGAAAATTTATAAGTGGGTACGGCGGTTTCGGTGCGGTCGGCATTCGCACAGTCTGAAATAGAGACAGTCAGACCGACGTACATAGGGTCAGCCCGCCAACCTCGTTGTCCCTTTACGTTTTGACGAATGGCACTTCGCAGCATAGCAACAAAGACTCCTCCACCTGTTTTTGTATTGGAAATCCCACAGACACCGAAAAAGCGGCCTGGCGGTGCAGTTCACCAGAGTCAGCATCAGCCTCCAAACCCGAAAAGTGTCAGTGTAGTTATCACAAAAATGACAGCAGATAGTATCGAACCCAACAGCAGCGGAGATGGGATGAACCTACAGAGAGACAGTGCTGATACTGCAAGTATGACTCCTACAGCTGCTGCCTGTGATAGTGACGTGAGTAGCCCACATCGGCAACAACAACCTTATGTACAGCACAACATTGACCGGTATTTTACACCACAACCGGCGTCCCCGACGCTCCCAAACCAATCGTTACCAGCCCAGACGTTGCCACAGCAGACACAATCCTTCCAGTCCGATCAGTTGGTATTAAACCCGCCTGTAGATAGCAAAGATAGCAACCACAGCGTGAGTGAATATGACAGCAGCGTCAGCGGTAGCAACAATAACAACGACCACAAACCACAAAAAGAGAATGTACCTAATACAACGACGCTGCTGCCATCGTCGAAAAACGGTCAACAGCGGAGCAGCGGAGGCAACAGCAGGCAGAATTCGACGGCACGCAAGGGGACCAGCAGCCGGCCGACGGCCCGTCGCAACACAGGTAAATCTCAAACGACCCGCACTCAACGGAAACAGCCGTCAGGACAGAAATCATCACAACAAAAGCTGACCTCCGACGTTGACGGCGGTGTAGTGAAGACGCAAAGTAACAACGACAACCAGGATGAAGACAAGGATGTAAAACGCATCACCGATTTTTTCCAACTTCGGCGAAGTCATCGGAGAACGAAGGGCGAGATGATCAAGTGTAAACAGATGCTTATGGAGGAAAAGGTGCTACATGCTGATGAAACAGGATTCCAGATTGTTAAGTTTGAGGATAAAGGGCGAGGTGTTATATCGAACGCCAATCTGAAAGCTGGTGATTTCGTTCTCGAGTATGCAGGCGATCTCATTGATTTAAAAGAAGCACGACGTCGTGAAGAATTGTAAGTATGCAATAATTATCTTACATTTAGCTTACAATTAACTGTAATTATGATAACTTGTTTGTATTATATTTGTTTTTGCATATAAAAATATTTTCATACATTTTTTCTGTGCAGTTGACTGTGCAAGTGCTTTAAACTTCCTACAGGATGCACGTGCACACTACTAAGTTTTTACGGGTTTTTCATAAAAAGCAAAGCTTTCCTTACGCTCATATCGGAGTTGTTTTTCAGCGGTGTCATTATACAAATCAGATTGAGTATTGTTCTATCACGTACGTTAATGGGCGCTATGAACGGTTTTAGACATGCAACTTTATCGTATTTCTAATTGCTTGTATCGTCCACGCTCATCTGTAGCCCTTGCCAGACCAGAAAAATAGTTCGATTCATATTCGCCTTTAAACATGCTTTTATTTTTATATATAATGCTAATGGTTTGAACGATCGTTAGCTCGCTTTGCGGCCCCAAATATCTAAACTGAACGTTTTTTTCAAATAGACGCTATCTTTGAAGCGTGCCCACCGGAAGTTACTTGAATTAGCTACTTGTTGACATCGTTTCTAAAGCGTGTTGCATCTAAATTCTACCCATGGGCTAGTGTGAGTCAATCACTAAAGCTCCCCGTCATTTAAAACGGCGACGTTTCGTCCAACACACTGACCTATTGACACGAGTCAATCACGAAAGCCATGACGTATAGCCCCACAATTGAAGTGAGCTGATAGTATGACTCAGATCCTATGATTTGTTGGCCTAATACACATTATTTCATTTATGAAATAAATTAAAGAAACCGAGATAGTAATGGGCTGTTTTCTCCTTGATTGCAGGTATGTACGGGACGCAGCTGTGGGGTGCTATATGTACTATTTTCAACATGAGAATACGAACCACTGTATCGATGCTACCCTTGAGAGTGACCGCCTTGGTCGACTGATCAATCATTCAATTCGGAGCGCGAATCTAAAGACAAAATCTGTTACAATCGGTGGTATCCCGCGGCTAATATTTGTCGCTAAGCGAGATATTATCGCCGGTGAAGAACTTCTTTATGACTACGGTGACCGTAGTAAAACGTCGCTTCAAAGCCATCCTTGGTTGAAAAATTAAATTTCCAAAACTAACACCAAACTGTTTCATCACGTTTGCATTAGCCTTTGAGCCTGCCCATACGTGGCGAACTTCGTTGGATTTAGTAAAGTAAGCAAGCTTTACAATCCAAACGTTAATGCATACGTCTCGCTTCAAGATGATACGACGACCGTACGGCGTTTGACTTAAAGAGACAGCTTGTTTTTCAAGAAATTCGTGCGATGTACACGAATACATGTTTACTATCTGCTGTTACCGAGATACTTGGTTGGTGGCGGAGCGTGCCTCATCGCTTCGATGTCAAAGTGCCAGTATCTTCACTTTGAAATGGTTTCAAATGTGTCAAATCATAGATTACTAAACGAGCACAATCCCCGTCAAACCCACCGAACATAATGTATTCACACGACGAGAATAGACACAACACATTATTCAGAACATAGAATTTATAATGCTTTATCAATTCGACGAGATTAATTTATTAGATTTTAATCACATACGTGTTAACGACGAATTTGTTAGCTGTACAAAGGGTTCTTCTACCTATCTATAGTCGCTTTGCAGAAAAAAAAAAACGCGGAGTAAGTACGCTACGCCGACGGGCATGAAAGACGCGGCGCCACTCGTTCTTATATCTTGCGTTTTCTCTTGCGTTTTTTACAACCTAATGAGCAACCTGCGAATGTACATATCGCGCTACCCACGCCACGGCAAAAGAGTGGTGAAGTTGACAATAAAATAAAAGAGATAAGTCTATTATAGCAATTACAAGTAAGTGTATCTTGAATAAGCCATTGCAGCGTGTTCATACGATGCCAGCAGGCAAACAGTTTGTACATAAGTTTGTAGCACATGCCTATATATATACGACCATTACAGCAAGATATAATAGCAACAATAATGTTTAATATTAATGATGAAGATAAAGTGTATTAATGATTTCATGGAATACGAATAGCTGGTAGCTTCAACGGCAACGGACGACGTATTGTACAGAAGAGGCTGCCGTTCGTCACCTGCTTTACGCCGCATACCAGTTCAACGTAACCGTTGTATAGAAACAAACTGATAAAAATATCATGAAACAGGAACAAATAAAACGATATCTGAATGACCCATACATTGGGTTTTATTCTGTACATTTGGCTGTCAGCAACCGTTTATGGCTTGATCTTCATTTCGACAAAATGATAGAAGCTCAAAGGATTAAGACATCGCCTAATCAGATTTTTGGTCATTTATTACACACCAGCTGTTGATTTTTAAGTAGATGCAAGTGGTTTACGGGTATATCGCAGTGCTTGTGCCGGCTTGGTTTCATGAAGTAGAAACCTGAAATTGTAAACGACAGCGCTTTCCCTAAAATTTACAAAGAGTTACAAAAGCTCTCTATAAATTATTAGATCCTTCGAAAACACTCTGCCTTATGTAAATAAATGAAATATGGTCTTATGAAGGTTTGTCACTTTGTAAGTAGCGATTGTTTAAGTTACAGAATCTACTGGGATACGGTCCTCGCCCAGTGATCCCACACAATATCATTACGTAGAAAATAAAGGACGAGAAACAATAATGGTAGAAGCACAAATCATGTGTGCATAAGGGAATATTTGTGAGCTTCTGCGAAATTCCTATTAAAAACCGCATGGCAACTAGGGGGGAAAACTACATTCGAACCGCCCTTATGCTCCTGCCTACTTTGCATATATTTCAGGTAGCATTGGATTTGAAATTATGCCGTAACGATTGCGGAAAGCGCTGACAACACTCAAAAAAAAAAGAGGTAGAAAAATACGTTTTAGGAACATAATGACCAGATTGTTAATCTTTGGATCTTAATGTATCATATTTCTATCAATGATCATTATTGCCATGCAGAACATGACGACCTGGGAAAAAGACAACCTGTTTTCTCTTATTGAAAGCGTACTATCCTAATTTGTAGCTGCAAGACGCAGTTTAAATTTTCGTTGTTTCTTTCGGCACCTTTACATCTTTCGACCCTGATATTTTCACCATCAGGGTCATCCCTTTAATGTGAGATGTTTATTCCGAACCATATATGCCTGTGTATGATAGGCATACCTGCGAGAGGACTATAAAAGGTAACGCAGGAGAAGAAGACAAATGTTGAGGGGCATATAATTGTACCCGAAGAAATTTTTGGAGGCAACTTACCTTCGCTAATATAGCATATTAGAACTGATAGTCGTAAGATGTATGCTATTCTCTTTTTGCTTTGTCGTATTTCGCTATTTTTCTCTTCTATTCTACGAAATTTTGACTTTAAAAGTCAACCAAGTCCAGATTCTTTTTCTCTTGTGATGTTTTTTTACACAATATAAAAGTAGGCTATGTGAGCGCCCACTTTCGCATCGGGCAGTTGCCACTACTCAGGTACAATATTTGCGTGACGCTGCTGAATAATTATGATTGACCGAAGTAGCTCGCTTGGTTTGCCATGATTGGGGACAAAGAATCGATATGAATAAATGTTTGACACTATAAAACACTGTCGAAATTAGAAATGTTCGCGTATACTCTATCATCTTCAGACGAAAGCCGCGACAGTCGCGGCAGTAACAACAATCCGGACACGTTTGGACGTGCAATTTGTTTCTACAATTCCTGTTGTTGTTGTTGTTGCCTTATGAAATTGTAGAAGTGAGAAAGGTAGAGTATGGAAAGAGTATCGAGACTGAGCGCGAACAAACATCGAAGTCAGGTATATGTGTAATAACAATGTAGTCTTAGAAGAAGGGGAGGACGACGAAGAGAGACATATTCTGTTACTGTATATCGGTGGACAGATCGAAAAAAGGAAGACAAACCAAAAAATCGACTTGGTCTATTCTAGTGTTGTTGCTGTTTTTTGACAGCGGACGAGGGTCGAATCCGAGATGAAACGAGACGATGGTGTGTTTACCTGACTCTCAGAGGAGTTCGGTCGTGTTCGTGTTTTTCTTAGAAACGGCGTACGTTTTTTTCATTGCATCTTTGTACTAATTATATTCTCATTTCTGCGGCTGATGATAACGCCGATTTTCGTAGTTGCGGCAAGGGCTATACCCAGCGTGGCTACGTTCGTTCGCGCACTTTAAATGTTTAGTCAAAGGTTAAACTGCTGTTGCTGATTTTGTTACAGTCGCTGTCGACCTTGCCGCGGTGGTCGTTGTCGATTTAAGCTATAGAGGTGAGTGTTGCAACAGTTGCATGACAATCGCAAATAGGATTTCGTGCAAGTGATGGCGCACAGCAACAGCAGGAAGCAGAGAAAAACACACAGGCCAACTACCACTTGGTTTGCGCGCTTGTCCAGTTGGAGCTAGACTTAACCGATCTGCTGCTACGGGGCTGGCCGGTCGGCCGGCAGGTACATAAGCAGACGACATAGCAAAAGTTACGGCAACCTCGCTGACGACACGGGGAGGCGTAAGTAACTATAAACGCTGTGGATTATCGCTAGAGAGAATCGAACAGCCAACCAGTCCTTTATACGCCGTTTTGATGTTTGTTTGGGAGCAGCAAGAGCCTAATAGTTGTAGCAGAAGATACTGGAGATTACTGCTGTTGCCGTTGCCAATTGAGCTTGATCTTAAATGGGAAGAGGAAGTAGGAAAAACGAAACATTTCAGCAGGACACAATTAAAATACCAGTGAAACTTATATAAGGATACGAAAACAGCATAATTTTATGTTGCCGTAGCGATTGATGATGACGATGGCCTCGATAGTAACGTTACTGCGGTCGCTGCTTTTCGTTGTTGTTCCGCACCGAATTGACCCGTGACGGGTCTGTCTGTGTGTTCTTTAGCACAGCGTTGTTATTACTGGACTAAAAGGATGGCGGCTGTACTCGCATGAAAGTAATCATTGCTATAGAATTGTAACGTTAAAGTAATCCAACAATGCATGGTCCTGCGTGGCGTTCTGAGACTAATTGTTATATCAACTTTGGCTGCTGTTGCTGGTCCTGTTATTAATGTGCCAGTGGTGGGCGACCCGAAATAAACTAATCCTTTGTACTATTACTACTTATATACGTACAGTTTCTCGGCGCACTGACCGGACATCAATGAAACATCAATAGCAGCAGGGGTCGATTTCTGAAAGAGAACTGGAAGCCGAGCAAACCGCAGGCAGCAACAGACAGCCAGCGACAACCAGGCTAACACTACGGTTATCGCTCGCTGACTGAGCGCCTGCCGCGTGATGACGTTCGTTCCGGTCAGGCAGACTGCAATGACGATGGCGACCATGATGGCTAAGTATCATAGTGGAGGTCGAGTTGAAAAGACGCCGTAGCTACATGTAAGCGGCGGCTGAAAAGCTGCCAGAAACCTGATTGCCGCTACGATAACGAGAGACTGACTGCTAGTGGAAAACAGATGAGCTGAACTGCGATGATACAGGGTGTGATAACCGTGGTGAGAGTCACCACGGTGACGACAAAAATGATCATTATCAATGAGGTTTCTCACCTCTGTGACGGCCACATAGTTATTTACTTATTTACTCGTGAGAGTAAGACAACGCGGGAGTATAAACAGAGAGAAACGAACCGGGTCGGAGAGAATCGAAATGATTAAAAAATAAAGTTTCCCGTAATGGCCAAGCTCAACGTTGTAGCTCTTTGCTTTGTATTCTCAGCTCAATGAAAAACGTGTGTCCGTTTCGGTCTGCTGTGAAATACTAAGGATACTGTCATTATAACTATGATCTATATGACTGCCGTTAATACATAATAGCATAATTGTTACCACCGAATTGGTCAACGACTGTTAAAGATTTCGCGTTTTTTTCATGCATTGGCTTTGACGAGTTAGCATTGCGGAGAAGATCTTACGAGCGAAGTTGATTACTGTTATTCTAATCGCTTGTGACAGTTACCGTTTTGTTCCCATACTTTTGCCATCGTTGACTCTGACGAGCTATGGAGAAATTCGGTGCTTTCTGAATGCCTCTCGAGGAGCGAGAATGGCCGAAGTGGGCAGTAAAGTTGATAAAATAGGCAGAAAGATAATTCTTTAGCAACTACGTTTGCCGGCAAGATCCTTATCTAACTATTGTTATTCAATTGTCCAACGCTAAATAGTCTTCTCTAAACCTATCCTCGTCTCTCGCTATATTCGTGTCTTGCCGTCTTTTCAGTATTTTACTTTTATTATCATCTTCCAGAAGCAAAAACGATACTCAAATTCGACAACGGTGACGACAACAATGGCAAAACGCAACGAAATCGACTCGAGTGAGAAAGCAAAGGAGATTAGACTCTGACGCAGAAAAGATTAGCGCAAATATTAGGAACTCATCCATTAACTGATGTCCGAGGTTAGCTATCGGTATAACGACAATGTCATTGGATTGGTGAATCATCCGGTCAGTTGTTTGGGTCTGCTGCTGTCCATCGATCGCTTTGCTGATAGCATTTATCTGCTAGTGTCTTACGCTAAAGACAGTCGTCTATGGAAGCTACGAATTAAGCAGCGAGCAACGAGGCAATGGCAAGAGATGTACACCGGCAACACTACGTAGTAACCACGACATCTGACTGTTGCTCGTTGTTCTCTCTATCGACTCATCTTAATTTGTATGGGTGCTTGTGAGTGCATGTCTTCATCTGCCTGTCGTTCGATCGGTGTATACCTCGATTCACTCATTGGTCGCCCTTTTCTGCCATTGATGCAGATTCTGCTCGATAACCGTAACTGCAGAACTGCTCAACTGCCCACTGCTGCAATTGCAGCTAATTCCAGAAACACTGTTGCATAAGCGGCATTCATAGCAATTTCTGAGCAACGCGCCGGTGCGCGTTTTTGCTATTACTTTTATTGCCGTTGTTGTTGCTGCTGGGATGGCTCACCACTGCCATACTTGATACTGCTGATACTTTGCGCATGGACAGCTGTTGCTGATTCTGATGGCGCTCCTTTTCGCCGTCGTCGCCACCGTCAATGGAGCGCCAATGGGTGAGCAGAAGGAGACAGAGCCAAAAGAACACAGCAAACAACATTGCAACAAAGGAATGAAGGCATGTAAAGAAAAAAAAAAAGAAAACAGAGACACAGACATCGACGCAAATCGAGATGCGAAGAGCCACTAAGAGAGAGTTACCGAATGGCTGTAAGTTCGTTTACTCGATGACGATAGCAGCTAGATTGGGCAAAGGCAGTACGCCGCCCGCGACGCTTAGCTAAGACAGACAAACAAATGGAGAAGTTCGTCGGTAAGCAACCGTTACATTAGTGGCTGTATTGGCCATGAAATAACAAATTATAGTATCTCTCCCTTAGGGACGAGAACAAAAACATATCGATCGTAGGATAAAGTTTTAAAACACACCGTAGTATTCGCCAGGGTAGATGGCTGTAACGACATGGAGGGGCTCTAGCAGACGACAAGAAAGACGCTGATCGTGCTTAATAATAATAATTACTTTAAAATTCTGCAAAAGCTAAATCGGAAAGAAGACGCGCCATTCAGCATGTTAGAAACAGTGAGCCAATATGCCAAATTTAAATTTTAATGCAGTGTGCTATGATGCTAGCCTGATCCGCATAGATCAGTTATCAACATAAAGAGATTTCTTATTGAATTAAGGCTCTATATAGTTCAGCACCAATGGAACACGAAAGTAACTTGAAAGTTTTGAAGTGAGTTTAGACAGTCAGCATTGATTACAGTGCGAACTTTTTTCAGCCAAAGCTTTTTTATACACGAGGAGCTATTAAATGATGCCGATTTTTGTTGTATGTTGCATTTTTGTTTATCGATAAGACATAACCGCAGCTTACGTACACATCAAGTCACAGCAGTGACACATGCATCGGCAGTTACTCATGTGTTTCGAAGCACTGCCCGTGTTGTCATGGATCGATTCACATCATTTAAAAACATTCCAGCTATAAGCGATTTTGTGGTAATTGCATGCTGGCTAATTTAAAGCCAACATCGTTAGGTAGCAAATACTTTACAGTTCCGCGTGTATTCCCACCAGCTTATCGTCTGTGTTTTAGTCCCGCCATCCGTATGGCTCGCGTCTTGTCCGTTCCGACAAGCGTGAACACAAGATCTAGAAGCCAATAAAACTATGTTTTTTTTTTTAAAAAGAAACACCGACTGATTTGATTTTTTTAGTGAAGACCATGCTCTTCTTATTTGAATACCTTAAAAAGTGAAATTATTCGCTAACAGCCCAGCTAACCTTGAAGTGGTCAGTAAATATGCTATCTACACTAGTCATCGAAATAGTTTAAACAGAGAGTTCCTTAGAATGCCTGGTGCATCTACTATCCGCCATAAGATATGGAATCCGGCATTATGGCCAATCAAAAATTCCGCTAAGTATACTGGCTGATTGGGTCAATAGTCTAGAAATTATGCGAGTATTGTAATGGAAAGATTCAACAGGTAGATCAACAGTTTACTCAATGGAACGCGAAAGGAAATGTAACGTTGATTAAGAGAGAAACTTAGTTATTTTGTTAGGTTATTGCATAAGTAATGCTTATTTCGTCAGTTATCTTCTTTGTTGCTTGTGTTGCTTATGGTTCGTAATCGTATTTCATTAAAATCAGAGACTTCCTGAAACGATCCGTCTCAGATGCGGCGTACCCAACCAGATCTTTTATGGCTGACAATGCCACTCAGACGAGGCGTACGAGCTTTATGGCTTAAATGGCTTCTTCAGCCCATAGAATGCACTCCACTCGAATTTGCTTTGCTCGCTTTCTAACTTTGGCCGATCTACCGTACAGTGTTGTTTCACGAATCGAAGTATGGCTAAACACTGGGGATTGCAGTACGGCACTAGTAAGCCCTTAGTCGTTTAGTGCTCCCTCTGTTTTTCTTCATGAGGCAAAAAGCATAGTTTTTCTTCTAGCTGCAGCCAGGTGGGTTGCAGGGGCAAAGCGCTCCATTACGCGCTTGCTTTGCGAGCTGGTAACCCGCAAAAGATTCTGCCATCATCGAAGCTATGTATCTGCATGCTTTTTCCTGGTATGAGAAAAGGTAAAGTGATACTTCTTTCGCTTGTTTTAATCTATGCTCGTAGTACAAGCATATAGGTATATATAAGTACAATAGGACAAGGCAGTCAGTTCCAAGAATATCTACGTATCCGTACATTATGCTTTACTATCTCGCCTTACCCGCTCAAGGTGTTACAGCTAGGTCGGCATAATTGCGTCACAAATATACATATATATATATCCCGAGAGAAACCTTCCCGCTTGCAATCCGCTTTCCCGTCGTGTCATATACCTGCCATTATGTAGTTTCGAGCTGACTCTCAGACTTTCATCGCTTTCAAAATAGCCAGAAGAGATTGTGCTGAACTGCATACTTCATTGGGAGCATCGCTTGGCGTGGGTCAGCCAGCAGCGTAATAGACGTTACAGGTACCGGTAAGTGCAGTGTGTGGGGCGTCCTTTGCCCGGAGGGAAAAAGTCGGAAGGATGGGTTAACGCTGTAATGGTCTTTGAAGGCCAAGCAAATGCTTATGTTTTCGTTCATAGGAACCTTTCGTTTATGATGAGTACTGTGACAACCACTACAACCGGCAGCAGCTCAGATTACGCTTTCGGGGGAAACAGGAGTACGTTTCGGGGGAAAGCTTGGCACCGGCTCGTTTTCCGGTTCAGCTCTGCTATCTGAAGTGTATCATTTAGTAGACATATTGAGTAGCCAAGGATGTCGCGAGCGGTGTTGCACAGCAGAAGGTAGCGGAGAGTTGGGAGAAGCTTTTTTATTCTTACAATTGAGCTCAGGTTTCTGTCGTCTCCATAAAAGGCCATAAAGCCTGCACCGCGGTAAGGGTCTTTTCCGCCATGTTTCGTTACGCGACTCGATTGCAGGCGAGGGCTGCACGCCATTGATGAGGTGAGGGTGTGTAATAGCCTTCTTATGAGCTTCTGAAGGAACTGACACCCAAGCCATGCCAATGGGGACTAGAGTATTATGCGGGATTAAGTTATGTGTTGTGCTTGCTGGCTATAAGGTGGGAGAACTCATAAAGGGTCTACAGCAAGTACTACGCGTGCCGTCAGTACGATTGACGCCGTTACCTACTAGGTTCTGTGCATCTATCTCTGATATTCGTTTCCGATAGGACTACACTATATAGTTTTGATTGTAAACTTGCTTTTTTTGGTGTGTTTGCTTACCGCACTGAACGTAGCGAAAGATGAAGTGAATCAATGGGCTTAATAGGAAGGTTGCGTATTGACTGCGTATCACAGTCGTAAGTCTTCAAACATTTTAGTTGCTACACGCTTTGGCAACCTGTGTTATTCTTAAATAAAACCACAATGCGAACATACAAGAATCAGTGTCGAGATATTGCTTCTCGTGCGTACCAATGCTATGATTATCATTATCGGCATACTGACAACTTGTATGTGTTGGGTACGAGGTTTAAAGGAAAAAGGAAAACCACAAGTGTACTCATTAGAGATTTGCAGTCTCAAAGAAAAACACTCCAAATAGTTCTCCCTTTATCCCAAATATAAGATTTTTTTTTCAAATATCTTTTCAATGAAAGGACTATTTGCAGTTCAGAACAGCTACAGCCGTCCATTGAGGCACTGTGCAGACCATGTCTCGCTACGATTTTACAAACTTGGCGCTTGGTAAACGGTACAGGTGCAGTGGTTACAGGATATGCTTCATTTTCTGATACGGTAATATGGCATTATAGAGCAGAGGTCACAGGGGATTCAAGTGCGAGATTATTAAAGTGCAGCAAAATAAACATTTACTAGGCACTTAAGATACTCAATAATCGAGCTCTCACCGGCTAACAAGTTGAATATTCGTAAGTGGGGTCTTTAGGGGGAAATACCAAACGCATTACTATTACGTATGCTTGGGATGTGCTTAAATTGCATTGCCCAGTCAACACTAATACATTGACAGGATCTATTCCACTCTCGTTGCAGCATATACAGGCGTTTGTCGGATACGCATTGTTGTGCTCCGAGTGCTGGCGTTAAGTGTGTCAGCTCCTATGGAAAAAGAAGAGAAGCAATTTCAGTATTGATGCACGCTCTGCATCATAAGTGAAGACTGCAGTTGGCTAACACGTCTATTATTTAGCGCACGCTCGTTAGTATCAGGTGGCGCCGAATCATAATAGAGACCCTCGTGTGAGGCAAATACACGCTTCAGTCACTAATATCTCACCGTTAGAAAAACGCTAGCTAATCCGAGAAAAAAATGTAATCATAATGTGTTTTCTCTTTATAGCATATTTGAGATGTAACGTATATATGTTGTTTTCATTTTCATTTCCAGGTGCGTATACGATGCCATCTCTTGATCGCCACCTACTCTACAATTTGTTGTTATCCTACGGAATATCATAATCAGTATGATAAGGTGTTCTATGACCTCATTTAATAAAGAGAGCACTAAGATCGGCAGGGTTATAGGCTAATCGTCATTTTTCGCTTTATTACACTGTAGTGCCTGACCGGCCTATCCGTTACCGATTCGTAAAGTTTTTTTTTTTGGCATTTCTAAGCGACGCCGTTAAATTTGCTTCTGAAAAATGCCTTTCCATACAATTACAAAATCGATTATCATCAATCCCTATATTAATCAATCCAGTGTTTTCGCAGTCTGATGATTACGCAGGCTCCTCCACCTTTTCTTATATACAAAATAAAGTGTAAACATATTAGTCAGTAATCTTTATCACAATCCGCATTAATAGAAAGTCAACAGAGCGCATTGAACAGCTCTGGAAATAAAAGCGTCGTAGCTGGTAAGCCGAAATTATAAAGCACTAGTTCGTGAAGTCAATTATCATGGACATGTGTATATATATATATATATATAGATTTTTCACTGTAACATAATAATAGCTTCAAACAGTACGTATAACACCGCCCTTTTCATAGACGTCACCAAGACCTGATTGAGTTTCGCAGCAATTCTTTTCCCTTATTCCTTGCAAAAAATCTCCCTGGACTAGAATATGTTATGTCTGTAGATGCGCGGGTACATTATTTATTACACAAAATACACCCAATATATTAATATTGAAAGCCTTTATTTAAGTGTCATAATAAAAAGTAAATAAAAAAAAATAAGGTTTTGCTAAGGGTTGGCATTTTCAAGCTGAACCTTTCTCTCTATAGGTGAAAAACAGTCTCGGCTCAATGGTATCCCCATAATGGTACTTACGGACGGCATGACAAACCGTCATGGCAGATTTACGTTAAGCGAATCCAAGTGTACGAAACTAAGATTTTTTTGAAGGTAAAGTAGCTTTCATTTGTTTGCTTTTGGTTTCAAACGGAAGAAGATTTTATGAAAGACGCTTTCATTACATGAATTAGTAACCATATGACCGGCTCTTGTGATAGGAGTTGTCCACGAACGTGATTCGTTCAGTTACCGTGAACCACTCTATGCTGAAACAAACTTCAGTCGTCGAACTTCGGACCGCCAGCAAAGTCATGGCGTCCTGCGCTTGCTATATAAGCTTTTCATTTAATCAAACAAATTAAGGCTCGGCTAAGAATAAGGGCTCGATAAGGTGAAACAGTTCGTATCTATATGAAGTTGCTCGATATCAGTGCACCACATTTTAAGGAATGCAGTAATAGCGCGTAGAACAACAGCTCAGCTAGTACCTTTAGCATAATGAATAAGTTCTACGTACCATTCGATGCGCGTACAATTCGGAACTGATTCATAATATTGAAGAGTTGCTGAAGACTAGCGGCCGACCAGCATCACTTTCAGGTAGTACATAGTAAATGAAAGGCGAATACTACGAGAGGTACATCATTTATACGCAGACCTATTGAAGAAAATCTATATAGACCCTATAAGAGTCTCCTAGTGGCCTTCGAAGCAATATTAAAAGATGATTTTGAGCATTTGTTTTGGGAAAGAATAGTTCAGGGTGAAGAATGCCATCTGAGTCACACATATATATTAAGTCTAAGTAAAATATAAAATGTGACGCAACTTTTCGAACTTTTAACAGCTTAGTTCTTTTACTTTCAATCGAAAAGGGCATCATTATTATCTATGACATTTTGCCATTTGGAAAATGACTTATTTTTCCCGCTGCTGTAGAGGTTTAAAATGCGTAAGTTTGTGAAATCTTGAATGGCCAATTTCGCCGTGTTGTTACAGTTTAAATAATTTTCCTATTAAATTGTAAACATATTGACAAAGATGGTTATCTGTGGTAGCAATGTTTGCTGCGTATAGTGAATGACAGAGAGCCTTCAATTATGACCGTTGCATTTTTTTCCACCATGAATCTTGCGGTGTTCGTTCGAGCGTTGTCGTATAGTACGAGTGGCCTATTTCTAACCTTGTTTACGAATTTTGGCTGTTAAATACGAAGTTTTTCATCACGTTTTTCAACTGCTGACACTACATCTCAGCCATAATCGATGAACCAGAACTCATGAAGCTGTGCTGGATAATACTTATATTAGACTATTAAACAAACACCATAAACTTAATTTAAAGTTGCACATTTGCTTTAGGATGATGTCCCGTCAACTCAGTTGAATCTACATTAATGAAACCGTTGTGATTTTCGTAGAGAATTAATTCGCCGTCACAATTCGGTGCAAAAGTTAGCTCCTGTCGCAACATAAGAACAAAAAAAAAGAAGCAAGCGTTCTTCAGTTCCTATTTTTGATTCTTTCTCAGTTCATGTGGCAGCCATTTGTTTAATTTTTCTACCTTACCACTTCAATTACTATAAAAGGCGAAAAGGGGGGTATTTTTGTGTACATCAAACCTATGCTAAAACTCGTGCATTTTGGGACGGATCAGTGACCACCAGAGTATTAAATTCTTACCTCTGCAGGGTGTCTTTCACAGGAGTAATTTTTGAGTTCAAAATTTCCTTGCTGTCCTTTTTCGATCCGGAGTATTCTAGATAGTAGAATCTTCACTGAGACTTCACAAGGTTTTGGGGTTTTTTTCCGTTATAGTTGCAATATGGAACTCATATATGCAAACCACTCGAATGTCTTAATTTTTCGTGACCCGCTACGAATGACCTAAGCGAGTAAATCTGACTGAGGGTTCTCAGATTTTTAATAGCACTTGTGCATCTCGAATGCAGAACAAAAGAAATATAAGAATAATATTTGCCACATTTCAAACTGAACGAGCGAATGCTCATGCTATTACATTTGCCTACTGCGATTAGGCTTATTGCAGAAGTAAATGCTGCAAGATGAGTTAAGGGAAAAGGCCGAGTGTAATTAGAAGTGACAGTGAAAGAGAGCAGAAACAGTTGTTTTTCCGTTCACCCAAATCCGTTTTGGGGGCAGGCCTTATTCGTTCCCGTATCTCGTGTGGTAACAGTTAAAATTGCTCAACACGACCTGTCGCCTGTATACAAGATAGTGCAATTGTGATTCTGGCTGTTGTGGGCTCTAACGTAGAAAGTTCTGTTATTTTCACTGCACAGTAAAGCTCTTCTGCCGCATGGCGGTCGTAGAACTCATGGCGCTTGTCCTTCGGAAGCAGCCAAACGGACCCGAAAACATGACCTGACTTAATTCTATTCTACATACGAATCGTAATTCTGTTCTAAAGATGCTGTAGGTAGTTTATCTTCTAGTTGACCTCTTCCAGTCTCTATCTATTAATAAACATAGAGAGCATAAGATACGTTGGATACCTTATGTGATGATTGCCATAGAAGAGCGTACTATGATCTTGTAGTTTTGGTGACTAATTTGGGGGTAATGCATGTTCTTGCAGGCGATAGGCGGAATAAATTCCATCGCTCGTTAATGATAAAAAGAGGGTATGTTGCATATATATATATATATATATATATATCGATCTGCAGTGTTGTTTTGCTGTTTGCGTAATATGACCGTGTATCGTAGTCCTATTATTATTGGATATGGAATAATGCGTGTTAGCGAGGCTGGGCATTGTAATTACAGGTGGTGCAAAGTAAGAGTAGCTATACCTCTCAAGGATTGGGGGCACTTGAAGCAAGATCCATTTGAGTTATGGTCACCTCGTTCATTGATCTGTTATACTTTTGTGATGATGGCCTAATACTGATAACGTTCATTTGCTAAATACTGGCCGTGGAGCAATCTAATTCGGTCGGCTTTTCAAGACAATTGCACAGGGCGTGGATCACTGGGCAAAGAAAGTTCCATTGGCGAGAGGCACAACTCATCGTATTATTATAACACTATTTACAAAAAAAAAAAATGGGTGACCAATAAGTTTAGCTATTCGGAACAGTGCGATGATCAATCTTCAATAGATTAATTTTCGACAGATATATTGTGAACATATATAACACACATATAATGAACGACTTGGGAAGTCAAACTATTCTCAACCCCGTAGCCGCCCACACTCACACAACGTCTCGTTTAAATAGTCTTGCTCCTTTTTAATGATCCTATGCTCTTCAGCAGCGCGAACGTAATCCTCGACACTTCACTGGCACGTATCAGTGGGTAATTCTCAGTCCAAGGCGCTATCACACATGCAGCGAATGGATTAGTATTACTTTCATTATCAATGCAGATGCGCTAGTATAGATAACAGACCGTCTAGGCACAGCTCAGAACGTGTACGCAAAAATCACAAGATATGTTGAAGCCGACTGACACAGTATCAGTACGTATTCTAAAATTATGAATTATCCGAAAGTATTTGCCAATAATCATAGCGACTTAATATTGAATATTTAATTGTTCGCGTTTCGCCTAAGTATCACTTATTGTCTTAGAACCTGAGCTAACATTGAGGCGTACGTTATTTTTGCTGCGGATACTGTTATCGTCACCACCTCTACGATTACTAAAGCTATCTACTAACAATAGGAATATAGGGTACCCAAAAAAATTGCATAACGGGTCATAACTTTTCGACTCTTTCCATTTTAGAACTGAAAATTAAGTTTTGAATGAAGAAAATTTATTTTAAACTGCTATTGCAGGTCTGAAAGCGTAGCACAAGTACAAAGGTAATAGAGCAAGCAGTTTCAGGCAAATTCACCTAAGCGACTGCAATTAGTGGGATAAAGAAAATAAGTTTGAAACAGAAAAAGCTGTTTATAGACGACTGGCCGGACGACTGAGAATATCAACGAGCACTTGTCAATCAAAAAAGTGTACAAGAGAGTCATCGAAAAGCATCCCCAAAGCCTGTAGGATAATCAGGCCATAAAGTAACAGTGTAGCACGGCATTCAAATCAGACCATTCTTTTTGACAGTATACTGACTGGAATTTATATTCAACGGAACGGAGTACCCGCACTATTTTGCTATAAAAGCATCTCTTGATGGGAATATTTTCAACAGACGTATTCGAAGGAAAACTTCCGTGGGCTACCCAGCCCGCTTCTAGGAATCGATGCCAATGGATTGATACCTGAAAGATAAGGTCGAGGCTGGAAAACAGACGATACCAGAAGGTAAAAAAGCTGCAATTGAATGGCAACAATCTGCAGCAACCATATTAAGTGTTTGTTTAAGTTTGTGAATTATCAGCAGTAAGCCAGAAGAAGGGTGATAACGTTAAAAGCTACGTTAGGAAGAGAAATTAGACATTTTAAAATAAATATCGATTAAAATTAATAAATATTGATTATACGTAAATAACAATAAAGCTATAATTAACGCCCCATATGCGTATAACGCTTAGTGATGAAGGTTATACTATATGATGATATTCTTAGAGTTGCATTTAGATCAATGACTTTTTTCACGGAAGTAATTAAAACAGGTGATGACAGTTGCACAATGATCTAGTTTTTTATACTTTTTTAAGACTATACATAAGCATTGCTCATGTCAGCTGTAAATCTCAAAGTCTTATCGTGATGTCGCACAAATGGCTTAATCTACGGTAGACGAGGTTGAGCTGCGACTCGTATTAAACATTGCTATCATCCTATATGGAATACGACGTTTGTCTTAGAAGAGGCTCTATATTTTTTAAATATATATATATAATACATTTAGATATATTCATTTAATTGATATTTAACTTCCTATCGGCACGAAATTGGGCTGCATTTACTATCCTTAGTACTAGTTTCCAGTTGTTCGTCAGTATAGCAAAAACGACACGACACCTGAACTTATAAAGACAGAGTCTTGAGAGAGGTCACCTATTTGTTGTAATGTAGTCCAGAGTCTAAAGTTAAGCAGTTCCATGTAACGAGGATGTGTGATTCTTCCGATAGACTGAGATACCCATTAACCTATGGGCCGTTGACGTCACTTATTTACGAACGACTTCAACAATCTTTGCGACGCCGTAACATAGTCCTCATAGTCGTGCTTTCTGTATAACATTGAGGATTTGCCTTCATTAGAAGATCTAGTCGAGGTGGGTCTCACTGAATTCGATACCTGGAACTTCTGCAATGAAACTTCTGTGAAACTATATGCTAACTATATGTAATAATAACCCTTTTCGGATACTACATTTGAATTAGTAAGGCCCGCATATTCATGGCTACTGTGACAACGCACGTGTGCACTGATCAACCAGACCACGGCACGTTCTTACGCAGTAAAGGTATTATCTTGTCGTTCAAGTTTCTTTTCCTTTGTAATTCGCTCATCATCTAGGCATAATAGATGTTTGCTCTGAACTAAAAAAGGTTTATAATTCATTCTTGATACTTCTATATAATGTATAGGTACTCATATTCACTCTAGATAGCTTTTTCTCCCGTGAGCTAACTGCAAAGAAACAGGATAGAATTCACTACGTTAGAGATGATCAGCTCCGAAGTAGTAGAAAAGTAAAGGCGCCGAATGTACTGATACTTCGCTGTTGCATTCAAAGAATAGATTATATTTCGCT
This sequence comes from Varroa jacobsoni, assembly GCF_002532875.2. Lineage (NCBI taxonomy): Eukaryota > Metazoa > Arthropoda > Arachnida > Mesostigmata > Varroidae > Varroa > Varroa jacobsoni. The sequence goes on from NW_019213389.1 coordinate 184,220, forward strand.
GTTAAACACGATTAGGCTGTTAAGCATTAAATTGCTAGGCATTTTAACAGACGAGCGAGGGGATTAGAATGTTTTTGAACCTAAGTATGAAGGTAATGAACACTTTTGTGAATATTCTCGGGTATCTGAACTTCCTTTGAGTCAACACGTTCCTGGTTAGTGTAGTCCGTTTACTCTTATGTAACAATCCTTTCTCGTAAAATGCATATCGCTTGTATATACTCGCCGTTTCAGAGAACTTTGCTGTTCCTCTGATCTAGCTGCTAGAACTTGTACAACCCAAGGATCAAGTAGTTACGCGCAAGTGATTCATCTGCGACTGCTGTGGCAGAAAGGTTACATGAAATCATCCCAGCGTCTAGGATTTGACCCTAGGCGTGGGGGCGATAAAACAAATGTTATTAGGGAATCAGCAGCTGTCTAAAGTTAGCGCGAGGATAATTTTTTCGTGTGCTAAACGCGTCTTGTATACGGTGTTTTAAAATTGACTATATGATATATACAGCAAAGAAGAATGTGAGATAATGTGAGCAGACAAAATGTAAATACTGTGGTGAAGCAAGGCTATAAAAACGACGTTTTATTCCAATTAGTTACCCCTAGAGGCCTTAGTATGTCCCTAGCCGGCCTCAGAAACATTTCGTAGTATAATACAATCACATCGATGGTATAGGTTCGTATCTTAAGTGTGTCTGAGAGGTGTTTCCTCAGCAATTGAAAACGGTCAACAATACAGGGAAAAAGTACAAATCAAGCAGCTGGCAGCAGTGCACAGTTATCTGTTTCTAAAGTGACTAAAAATAGGTTTACTTATTAAATAATCTTTATCGTTTTGTACAGATGATAACGTATAGCTATTAGCGTATTTTGCCTCTGAATAAGGCGGACATAATTGAACGGCTACAAGCGAAAGAGCCAAAGTATAAGGTATATAGCTTTATGTTACTATGCAAATAGTTAATTAGATTTGCGTGTCGTAACTGTAACAGTCGTAAGCAATGTTTAGATAGTGGAAGTGCATACAAAAGGGAAGTACATATAGTATGAACAATCGTGTTATGGTCGGAATTTACGAATTACTTACAATTGCTACAGTATATTGTTTACATGTTCTCTCGGACAGCGCCACCACAAGAGTGAAATATACTGTTATGGATCGATGAAGATCTTACCAGGTATTACCAGGAAGAAGGTCAGACTCTTCAACTTCTTTTCTATGTAGGTGAGATCTTCCTTTAGTCTCGACCGGGCCTTGCGCAGCAGAACCTAGCTATGATTTAGGTAGCGTTTTATGTTAGCAGAGAATGTTTAGAGGTTCACATAGTCTCCTTCCGAGTTCAGAAGGGTACTACACCGATACCATGTAACGGTGGAAACGATAGGTGAGATGATTTCACAAGAAGTCCGAAGTACGCCATAGTAAAGCCTCTGGTGGATCCCGAAATCTAGCCACTTTATCTTTATTTACCTACCTTTACTTCAAAACCTACTCTAGATACGTACCGCGGCCACGTCTATCGATTACTCGTCCTTGTACTGTTGTAATAGGACAGCGATTGGGCGACCGGCTGATCGGGTCTTCGACAAACAGTTGTAGATTTCTCTGGTGAAAGCTAAAGGCGAGAGAAATCGAACAGAGTGAAAATGCCCCGAAATATATATGCCACAGCGTGTTGGGAACGCGCGTCAAGAGGCAATCTAACAAGCGGTGGGACGAATAAGTAGTTGGATAAGGGCGAAAAAAAAAAAGAGCAAGAGAGGCGAACGATCAAAGATTTTGTAATCTTTCCCAGTTTGCTTTGCTCTTCCGTGTTTCAAGAGGCATCACGATGGATAGAAAAGCCTAATCCGGGAAAACATGTTGGCGACATTTGGGGTTTGCTCCGAAGCAGAGATCTATACGAGCGAAAAGGAAAACACCAGACAGAGAGAACGGACAGTGAAAAAGATATGGGAACGATGGCTAGCTATTTTGTCTTAGTTGTTTATGACATGTGTGATTAGCTAGGCGTTGTCGGGGATGTACCATTTGCTGGTATAAACAAGAGTGGCAATTATCAATATACTTGGCATACTTCTTTTCAGTTCTCTTTTGAGTTATTTTTTCCAAAGACGCATGCACGACAAAGGCCTGAAACTACATATGACATTTATATATCCATCATTTGCAGGGTAAATGGAAAATTCGCGCAAACAACAGCATTCGTAGCCATGCAAGGTGCTCAATCTGTAATGAAATCCATTGTTTTTATACTACGCACCTAGCGAATAATAACACCTATGCCAGGTTCATTTGTTGCGTCGCTTTTTAACTATCGGTTCGAAAAACCATAAAGGCTGGATTTAAGAGGGTCCATCTTTTTCAACAATGCCTCAACGCAACCTCGCATCGCTCTTTAAATATTGTCCATTTCCACATCTCTTTCTAGGCCGCCCTTCTAGTGCACACCATCACCTTTCTCTAGCTAACCCGTAGGGAAAATAACAATTGGCAACGCTTCCAATTAGCTCTCTGCGATGACCAAGTTCTGTAAAGACCCTCATTAGTTTTGATGATGTCTGAAGGAATCGTTATGAGATAAATCCTTAAGTTATCCCCTTAATGCATAGAAGAACAGTGGCGAGCAGACAAAGAAAAGGCCATGAAAAGCTTTGGGTTCCATGAGCTGTATGATGCAGTGATAACTCGACGCGATCGGGCGTATGACTTCACTTAGGAAATGAGCACACGAAAATATAGCAGCTGCATTTCCATCTAATAATATATGCATGCACATATATAGTATGTTATGCCGACTGAGACAGAGAGCCATTGTTGAGCTTCGTGACCACGTAGAAACCTATAGAATCTGTACTAAATACGTAACTATGCAAGATAGAAAACAGACAAAACTTAAAACTGGCTAAGCCTGAATAGTTTCTGTATTGCTTCGTGCCGATCGCTTGAATAACCTCGAAACAATCTCTTAAAGGAATCGTCGTCACTAACAGTTAGACACGAGGACGTCATTGCGGATTTTACTGAAGAGCCATATTGCAATGCCTCCTATATAGTACATGCATTATTATACATTCGTACATTCATCTATGTTTGCCGTCAAAATCTATGTTTAAGCGATAACAATATAAAAGGCCTCTTATTTGGCGCTGCTTATTTGCCGCCGTCACTAGACTCAGTGTGTGAGCTATTGAAAATATTTATCGATGGCATCGAGCTCAAATAGTCTCCGTTTCTTTCGTCACGCCGGCATCGACGCCAGATGGAACATTATTACAATTTGTACTTCTATTCGTATATTTTCTTCTCATGTCGGACTGCCACTGACCGAAGCCTTAATATACATAAGCTTAACGCGGAATAAGCTGACGTTTAACTTCACAGAAGGTGATCTGTTTCAAGGGCATTCAGTATATATCAGGGCGGCTCTGACCAATTTTACTTGAAAGATCTCACAGTTTGTCTCTTCGTGTCTGCTCAGGGCAAGCGAAAGCATGTGTCGTTTTTTTGAGTTCCACAAACGATGAATGTCCGATTCGCCAAAGTCACTGATACGACCAGTCTGAAGAACTGTATGTTTGTAAATAGGTAGACAAAATCAAGCCCCGAAACTCACTGATATGGTCAACAGCTTTTCCACATCATACAGAAATTCAATAATCTAGATTTGCCATTTTCTACGGCTATTCGCGCTTATTTCAGCGAATTTTTAGGATTAATATTTAATATTTTTGGTTCGAAAAAAACAATGTACTAAATATTCTACTTATAGTACCATTTACGCTCTGGGTAGTGTTCAACGTTATCACTGATAACCGTTCCGTTTACATGTAGGGTATGCGTTCATAATAACAAACAAATTGCACCACTTTTATGATGAGTCTATAAAACGAGGCGTCAAGGGTACAGTTCATCTGCGTCGTCTACTGGACAGTAAAAATTACGGAATATGATATCCTACATAGACGCAGCTTGTTGAGTTCCTATGCAAATATACTTTTTCCGTACTGCTTGCATTCTCGGCTCATCCGAAGATCATGCAGGACAAATTCTGGTAAGAAAGGTCATGGGTTCTGCGTCGTATTTTGGTCGACGACAAGTCATTAAAACGTTAAAGTTAAGAATGGCGGCGAGGATCGTCTGTGGCACCTAACATTGTTCCACGGCATCATTCCATAGCTAATGCTAAGAAGGAACGAAATGGCAAGACGTCTCCAGTGGTGGTAAGCTGTAAGTGTCTTGTAGTACCATTTGAAACGAGTCTCATTCATTTTCAGTTGTTTTCAATACAGAAATTAGAACACACAGGGAGGGAGACTACTTAGGATAATTACATATAGGTTGTAAATATTGATAAAGACTAAACTCACATTCAGTAGAATATAATGTACGTGAAAAACCCTATCCTTGTGGTGCCCAATCCTAATAAAATCCATAGTACTAAAAGATACCGGCAGTAAATTTTTTAAACCGAAGAAAGTGTTCAGTAGTAAGATTTGCTGAAGTAACAGGAACTATTTGTTAACAACAATTAATGAGTATTATCGTTGTACGTATGCACAAATGAACCGCCAAGCCAAGTTAGTATACATATCGAGAGCCTATTTAGCGGCGATTCACAAATGTGCCACTCTAGGCGCTTTCGGCCTGTCTAAAACTATGTATCGAAAAGATGTGGTAATGAAAGAAGGTGCGCACAACGTATTTTAAAATAGCATGATCTCACTGAACAAACTAAAAGTGCATAAACACGATATCTGACTGAGGACAACAGGTAAAATGGCGATACCAGCCAAATTATGATACGGGACCGGAGGGTAGAAACGAACGATTGAACCCTAAAGTGAGTGTAAGTAAACTTGTACTAAACCAGTAATTGAAAACGTTAATAAGTTTGTGATGCATGGTACCAAGGTACTAAGAATAGATATATTACTATGAATACCAGTTGTACTTGCTACACACAAAATGCCTTAGATGCACGTAAACCGTCTGATCTGCCATAGGCAAGTAGCACGTAACCTTAATAAGACCAGATCGGGAGGAATTACGGTCATCCTAGCTCCAGATAAAGCGTATTTAGGTAAGTGAGATGAGCTTCTTGAGTTGAAACTTGAAATCGGCGAGAAGTTTCCTCATCGGTATCATGCAAGGCGCTTTTCAAACTTCGATGACCACTCGGTTACTATGCTATCTATTACTACATTTAAAGGTAACTTGAACTACACGCTAATAATCAGCGATTTTTATCATCGATTATTACGACTTTTATTTCCGATCAGGGACGCTGGACCTACGTAACAAACTTTACAAAGGAGGTCTTTTAGATACAAATAAGCTAACGAAAGCGAAGAACACCTGTTCTGCCGCGGGCAAAGCCAGGGCTCCTCGTGGTTCCCTTAGCCACGATAAGAATGGTGGTGTTCGCGATTTTACAGCAGACCAAGGAACGATGAATCTTAAACACAACTATGTTTTGTGCTGCCTGATGCACTAACGCGGTGTCAGACGTAAACTTTAAAACGCTTCTTGGATAAGGTCAGGGTGAAATAAGCCGGAACAATCCAAACTGGTTTTGGGTTGGGTAGTTCCTTCGAACATGGACTGCGGAATATCAAGGTAGTGCACAGTGTACTGTTCCGTTCAAGATTATGCCTGAATAGTACCTTGCTGAGTAGTAAGCGAATCTAGTCAAAACTTGTTGGCAGACCTACATGCAGGCCATGATGCATCAGTATCTTATATATGTAAAATATAGTTTTTACGTCATATTGGTGTAGGCGACAATATTTGTTCATAATAATGAAGGTATTGATTAAAATGCATATCATAGAACGTCTCGTCTTTCTTCGTTAGGAAAAAAAGAGGCCCAGTCGGGCCTACAGCTTTCGACTAATGGAACAAATGAGTAACGGTGACACCTCACAGGCATGTCTTGGGCTACCAGCAGTAGCGTGGTATTCAAATCTGAGAGACACGCTTCTCTCAGAAACTTGTGGTTCGCTAATAATCGTTGCTTCCGAAATGATCCGTCGAGCGAGCGCTCGCCAACGACGTGATAAATATACAAGTAACTCGGCGCCAAACAAAAAATTAGAAGAAACGTGAACGCAACAGGGTTGTAGGGTTATTTTTTTGCTGGTAATTAAAGCGTTTCGGTTTAGACGGTCATCAGGATTACCGACTATGTGGTATTTAGAAGCTACGCAGTCCGCAATGCAAAATCAATGAAAAGGCGTTGCGAATACCAATATCCTAATTATAAGGGGAGATAAAATCACATCGTGGTTTGGGTGAATCCCATGAAACCCTAGCAGCGATGGGCTGAGTGCAAAATAAATTAGTCTGCTGCCTAACTTAAAAATTGCTAAATCAAAATAAAATATCGACTATAAGTTAACTTTTGTTTTTTAATTTTTTTTTGTTTTCATGCATTTAGAAAACAACGTTAAGGATCGCATTACCTCTCCTTTACCTAAGGTATCCGTTGAAAATATCATGCTATTTTTATTGGCGAATTTCAAGGTATTAGCAACAATTACTGATATCCTTCCTTTCAAATTTTCGACATCACTGCTTTATGCTTGTTTTTCTTACGCTCTTTGTTTGTTTTTGTTTGAAAAACGACGACACTGTCGGCCATTGGCCTTGTTTCGTCCTAAACACAGCAGATGCATCTCCACGAAAACGACCTCAACTTTTCTAAGGGTACGAGTGATATGAAGGTCCGCAGAAAACATTTATTATTTGGTTGTTATACTGTCAAGCTGTCACCGTATTAACCTTGCGCGTCGTTCATAAAAACAGGCTTGCTTGCCACTCTGTGTGGCGCCAATGTAACGTTCAATAAAACGACTAGAGAGATAGCCAGATAGATTCCGGGAAGGAACTCTGTAACTATTCCAGGAATAGCTTCCGCCAAAATTTTCTTCCGGACTGGGCACCTTGCGCACTTCGTCCATAGACGCACCAGGCCCCGCCGGGAGTCTATTAGCTGAATGGGGGCTGCAGGGGTTGAAGAGACAGGGCGACTCCCGAATCCCAGATACCCCCGGCTCAGTACAAGCTGGATAGTTCCGCTCCTGGAAGCTCAAGCAGAAACAGTAACGGAGACCTTCTCAGGCACCCCGATTGCCAAATACTGAAGTCAGGCAAGAAGCAGAGCAAAATCCCTTACAGCTTGACCATGGATTGGGATCAGACGACGGTGGCGCCAGCGCCCGCACACGTCGTCCGCCCACGCATGATCCATCTCATATAGAGGAGTTGCTACTTCTATAGATGAGAGGTGGTGGAGGATCGCCACCGAAGTTTCCGGAGTTGTTGTCGCTGCCTTTGCCTTCAATAACTAGTACAGTTGTCTTTTTACTTTTTTTTTTAATCGCATAATTTTCCCTCTGCTGAAAAAGAAACAGGCAGAAACGAAGACGATAAATATCGACAGTGCATCTAAGTGAAAGATACCTCGTCCAGAACGGGAGTACTGCAGGAAAGCAATAATGACCAAGTGGGGACTCGTTATAAGCGAATGGATGATAGTGATTAGAGACGGTGGCGCAGTGGCGATAAAAGTCCACGACAAAATGTGGCCTTGAATATTTGGAGAGGGGATTAAGGGGTAGCTTCATTCTTCCCCAATCCGCTTTCCAAAGCTTCAATAGTGACAGCTCCGCCGGTTTCGTTGCTCACGGTCTTTCTCACCCACCTCAACCGCCGATGCTGCCATCACCACTAGCGCCGTCCTTATTGCCGATACGCATCATTGTAGTCGTCAGTGTAGTATTTAAGCTGCGGGAGAAACGGGCGAGAGTGACTGGTAACCGCCTCCAACCAGCCGCCGGTTAGGTGGCCTGCACTGAAGTGAATTGGGGTAGCCACACAGCGGAAGCCGTGCGATAGTAAAGAGAGGCATCGATACGAAGCAAATAGTGGGCATGTGGGCTAGAGGAGAAGAGGAAATGATGGAGCAGCGGACGGCCCATGGAAATGAGCCCTGCGGGGCGAGAGGGTGACTTGCTTCGTCGGATACTGAGTTTATACTGTGACAGCTAGAGTCAGCCGAGGTTCGCTAGCGACCTTGTGATGGGGGTGGACGAGTTGGTGCCACAGCCGTCGCTGCTGCTACTAATACCGGTGGCAGCTTTTAGAGCAGGTGGATGGCAATGTAAATATTCAAAATTCAGTGCCCACATCAACTTTTCCCATCGCTCATCAGAGCTGTGCGTCAGCGAGCGAAGTATCCGCTGAGATGCATTTACGCCTGTGTATGCGCGTGACCGAGTACATGGCTGTGCTGAAGTTCGTCTCTGTGAGCAAGTAGATTCGCTTATCAGTCAGTGTATATGTCTGTGCCCTCGTCTGTGGCGTGTACCCTACAGCTGGGTTAGTCGGTCTGTCGGGCAGGCAGGGGTAAGCCGTTTGCAAGACGTGCACAGTTAGCATAGACGGCCCCTAGAGCATGCCAGCAGACCCACGGAGCACGATCAGAGAGGCGAGAAGTGTAGCAAGACAACAATGCCTGGCTGGCTGCCGGCTGTCGTTTGTTGTGTTACACTGTATATATATATATATATATATATATATATATATATGTATATATATATACAGTGTATATATACAGCCAGAGAGCCTAGCGTATATATATATATATATATATATACGATAGGCTTTCTGGCTGACTCTGTGCTTAGCTATCTATAGAGCAAGCGTTAGGTCGAGGGGAGGAAGATATTATCAGAAATATCGAAAGAAAGAACGATGGGTGAATAGACGAATTGATGTCGGCGAGAGACATGAACGTGGACCACAGGCATATATTTATTCTGCAGTGTTTGCTTATTGTAGTAGACGAGCTGATTTCGATGATCTCTGGTGCCACGGTACTGTTTATGCTGGCTTCTCGCTCTTCTCCTATTTTTTTTGTATTTACATATCTGTGCGCCATTCGCTTGCTTGAGAATTCTAATAGAAGCTAGGTTACAGGCTTCAGAGCCCTGATTTCTTCATATGAAGTAGCTATAAGCAACAGAGCAGGTGCAGGTAACCATCCGCAGTTATAGTATATAACTGCATAATAATAAGTATATAATAGGTATAATAAATAAAAAATAAGTATATAATATATAGTATAATAGGGACATAGATATAGTATATATCTATGTTCCACATCGGCTGGCAGTCTATTTGTACTGAGACAGATAATAACCAGATCGTGTCTGCTCGTATGTAGCATAATGTGATCGTGTATTATCAGCCTGGACTGTGCAGATCGAGATCAAGCAACGCTACACCGGCCGGCCGAAAAAGGTCGCTGGAGATAAGTTACGCGGAGTTAAGAATGGACATGAACGAATATCGACAGCAATTCCCAGGGGGAAGGCTCGACCAAGTCTTAGTGAATTACAAGTGGTCCTTATGATAGGCTTCGCAACTTTAGAATGAAGCGGCAGCAGGCTACACGGTAGATACATAGTAGTGAATACTGGCTATAAAAACGGTAACCGTGATTAGTTACAATATCGGTATAAACGATGATAACATGGCAGCATCACCGATAGTTGTCGTAGGTTTTACGATAGTCGACGACGTAGGACGTCGGTCGATCGGCATCAAAAGCGAGGGTACTGCAGAATGACAAACATAAAGGCATTTCGAATTTACGAGTCTTGGGGGGTAAACCTACTCGTCTGTCGTTGTGGGCAGGTACAGCTTTGAAAGGCACCGGTTCGTTAGCTAGGATCGTTGCAACCTGACTACAGTTGCCCTACAGGGTTTACAAAACAAACGTCTAATATTCAACTGACCGTTCTGGATTGCCTACTACCCTTTGTTACCAGCATGAAGACATTCAGTGCAGTAGTGATAATATTTTTCTTTCGTTAATGCCGCTCTCAGACTTTCATCAAAACCAGTCTGCTTTAAAATCGAATAAAAGTACACAAAAAACACATTCATAAAACGTGACATATAACGTGTAAAGTGGCAGTAAAAAGATGCAGATCCAGTTTACACACTAATCTATAATTAGGCCTGTAATGTTCCTTAAGCTGGTAGATTTAGCTGATTCCTTGCAGTGCGTTAACTTTTGCTATTGCTACTTCACCAGTCCACGAACTGACGCGGTTCTATTTTTGCCTAGATTTTATGTTATCTAGCTACATTTGAAGTACTTACCAGACGTCAACAGCCGAACTTTTTATGCGTAAGACAGATCGAAGGAGCGAGGAAAACGGTTGACCCCTATAAATTGCTAAAGATTACGCCTCACAATTTCCCTCGCAGCCCCTTTCGGGGCTGATCCCGTGAGGTTTGCTAGCCACTACGATGCGTCTGTTTTTGTTTTCTGATTGGTTCATTCCATTCGATCCCTTGCGACTTCTTGTAGCGTCCGACCGAAACTCTTCGGGACAAAAAGTCCTGTGCTCGAAATACACTGCGTCTAACAGCTGGATAGAAGCGTGACGAAGGCTCCTTTTTCATCCGACTACGACACAGAAGAAAGTCTCTCGTCTGGGAAGGATTTGGCATGGTTTTGTCGCTGGCTTTGAAACACTAGTTGATTTGTTTCTGTCAGAATTTCGGACTCACATATAGCTCAAATAATAATGTACAAAATATACAACTAGTAAGAGCCAGGTGTTCTATACTCTGTGCTCTAAACACTCGCAAAGCTTCGAGCTCTCGAAGTGTAAGATCGAGGTCGTTACCGTTTTTCTCTACTACTAGGGTATTTATTATAATGAACAAATGGTTTTCTCTGTTCTGAGCGGCTAACGGCGCTCATAACTCGACTCGACCATGTTAACCTATCGACGCATTTTCAGTAAGCACGCGGACATGCCGTAGGCCTTCTGCCGACACAAAAAACACTAAAAACAACAATGGGCCGAAATCTCGCATAAGCGGAAGAACGTCGTCAGCCATTACCAACGTCGTATCCAAGCACAAAGTAGCAATATGACATTATTATGATATTAAAGAACATTTTAGATAAATACATGTATATCAGCATAGAAATAACTGTTCTAAATGAAATTTTTATTTAGAAATGGCTATACCTACCGTAATGATGGCCACAGTCAATTTTCCGTGGGTATGGGACCGCACGCTAAGCACTAGAAGACGTATCAGTTAATACCGCTTCCTAGCTAAGCTATTATTTCTCGTAATGAGTTACACAACTCACCCAGCTTCCCCTTTACTGCCTTCTAAATAAAGGTAATTACTTTGGACGTGGTTCTTATGAAACTCTTATCAAGTAAAAGATGTATAAACTGGCAAAAATTAAAAAACGTCTAATGTATTTTTTTTATTATTACAACGAAAATGTATCAGATCGATTGGTCAAAGCTAGGAACGCTATAAATTATCTCAACTCGACAGAGAAGAGAGCAATGGGCTAATCAGTTCACAGCTGTTAAGAAAACAATATAATGAAAAAAAATAATAACACTATTATATTGAAATCGGTCGTTTCGCTTTACGAACGACGATATATTCATTATATAATAACATGTACCAATATACCAACAATAGTTATGTATTAGCACGCTTTTGCTGATATCAAATCTTGGTTTCGCGATCTTTATTTATTTTATGAGAACTCTACAGTTGCGAGCAGAAGTCCGCTTGAAACATTCCAGTCGTACCCCTACACGCAGGCGCCGTTGATGTTGTCTGGAAACACTTAGCAGCAATACTGTACAGTATGTTAGCCGTTACTTTTGGCACTTATCGCTCATTCAAGCTGCAGATTTTAAACGAGGCCGGTTTTTTTAAGCTATAGCGTTGGCCGTTCGCTCGGACGTATATTAAGATAACTATGATAACGACTAGCCGGCTTAAATCTGGCCAACAGTGATTCAAGCGGATCGATAGGCGTCCGCAGAGAACGCAAGCCGCGAAAAAAGGCGGTGATACATACTAAAGTCTACGTATCGGCCTACGCTGGGAAACAGCTCCCGACCTACTGCAATTATTGAATATGATGTATTTTCTTACAGTAGGTCGTCGTATCTATATATACAACGAGCACTCACTGTGTGCGCCCGGACAGCGGGCTGGGCAGACCAGCCAGGAACTTAGAAAGGCAAAGTGGCATAATTTATCCAAATTTATTTTTCCGATGCCGCCATTTGCGTGTTAGCCTCTTCTGTTGCTCTCCAATCGACCAGCAGACTACGAAATTGACTGCTCGTACACTCATCGCAAACATGCAGACGTGCAATGGTTCGTTTGGCCGGTAAACGACCACGTGTGGATTTTTCCTGTCGTTTGACTGCCGTTCGTTTGCTTCGGTACTCGGTGAATGGAACTGACGCAGTAAATAACTAAGCAGCGCAGCCTAGGTACAACGAGAGGTCGGATTGTTTGCGCATTAGGGAGGCATGCATATATGTAATTCGTTTACGAGGAACAGGACCGGGGTGAAGGTATACGACGACATAGATATTTCCTATCCTAAACCCAGTTATATACGGGTTAGATTATATGTACAAATGATATTACGTTGAAACGACGATCGAAACAAAACTGGAATAAGGTACCGAACTGATGAGTAGAGCTGGAACACTGGAAGAATAGAATGATTTTGCTAGACCCACTTTAGCATCAACATAATTCAAATTATTAATCAACTAGTGCTCTCTATTTGACTAATGGCAATGCTGTTATTGATTAATTAGGAATTTATTTGCTTGCTTTATTACTGGGCAGCCTATTCTTCGTTAGCTTATCATGATTGCGGCCATATGCCATTATATATTACTGTCATATAATATTCTTGTGTCGACTTTTATGCATGACCTCTAAACTGGCCTCTCTTTAAACAGATTAGCTATACATAGAATTAAAAAGTACATGCATTATTAGCGCTCTCATTGTAATACTTATATAGATTGGAACATGCTTTTTTGACGGGTATACGCCGATCATGAACAAACCGTACTTCCAGGCCCAAACCGAAATCAGATAGTAGGCTTACTCGTTGGCATTGGGCAGAATGAGACGGAAGTATCGTCTAGTGGATGAGATCGAAGGGGTCTCGGGTTGCCTCTAGGACACTTACGTTCGCAGATCGTAGGTTTTCTTCGACGTTCCTTCAGGCCTTCGTCTCAGAAGTGCATGGATTGCTATAGCGCTTAAATTTGCATGCAATTTCTGTTATCCGAAATTTGAGGCACGCTCCAAGCGATTTCGTGCAAAGTGCACTCTATACATTTTTATCATGAGTCAATGGGACAGCTTAATGGTTATGTTGTTCTGTGGCTATATAAATAGAGACTATTAGTAAAAGTATATTTGTTAAACTTCCAGTACGTACTATAACGCTATTTTCCAAATGGAAAAAAACACTTGACTATTATTACTCGGCCTGTTCAACCCACAACGGAAACACTCTCAGAGCTTTTGTACTAGATGACACTAGAGAAACATATATATATATATTCATGAAATGTGATAATTGTACTCACATGTTCTTTTCTCATGTGATGATATGGGTATTCGTATGCCTTTTCTTATAAAAAGTAGTTAGTCCCTATACAGCAGTGAGCCTGTATGAGATGACCGAAATTTGTTTGAAACCTGTTTGAAACTTAATTGAACTTTGTAGCATATGTTTGCCAATAAAGTAATCTAGTAACAGGTCGTGTGCACTGCCATTGTCAGGTCTTGATTTCTGTCTTTTCGTCATGTCATCATCTGCTATCCGTTGTAGCTTTTTTGCTATAACAAACTCTCCCTTATGGCTGAGCGGTTTATATCTGATTTGCTTTTGTTATTACTAGGAAAAGCAGGGAAAGGAGAGATAGACGGTATCATAGTGGAAACAAATCACGTCCCAGAGATTGTGGTGCACTTAAGACTCAAGAAAGTCGGCCATAATTTGTTTTCCTTCCTGCTTTGAAAAACAGCTGACGATAAGCCAACGATGGAGTATAATCATTGTGGAGTCCACTGCTCGGTCCTCGAACACAGAAAGCTCGTTTCGATCCTGCAAAGTCATTCTGTCGGGTCCTACTTGTACATGTACATTCGATCTGAACTATTAGATCGTCTTATTTTAGGCATACACTTTAAAACAAACTAATTTTTTTTTGTTTTTGGGAACTTGTGTTTCGAAACCACAGTTTCGAAACACAAGTTCCCAACAAACAAAAGTCGAAACAATCTTTGTACGATCAAGATGATGACCCGACTTTAGAAAAGTTGTTTTTGACATTGTCTGTTCATCTGCGGGCAAGTGCTTCTTAGAAAGAGAGTAAATACTTGAAAAAAATCGTATTTTAGTCAATACACACATATGTTTAGTACAGGCACCTATGGCGTTCCAGCAGGATACGACAGTGATAGAGTATACCGCAGTATACGTTGAACGTATTGGCAACCAACTAAATAAGTGAATGCCCCACGATGATTCGAAAGTATTGATGAATGCCTCTTGCAGTTTCCGCCGCGCTACAGCTGAAGGGATACGAATAGGCTGATGTACTATGATATCTATTCTCGTTTCGGTGTCAACGGCTGTAATAGCGTGCGGATTACGTTACCGATGTCTAGTACCATATATTCATGATCCACATTGAGCTATTGCTATGTTGCCGGAACGAATCATTAATCAAGTAAAAATAACAATAAGCAAAACGGAGCGATTCTACATGCTGACTGTACATGAGCACGTTGGCACTTCCGGCAGGGGACCCAGAATTGTCTTTGGCTCAGTACGTGACTGATTCAGTAGTAACGTGCTTCTCAATTACTAGAAGACAAATGCAGCTATTGCGATATCAATGAATCCTGCTTAACTTTACGTGTACAGTTGTCGTAGATGACGTGGAAAAATAGCATCGAGTCGCGTGCAATGGCAATAGTCGTACATACCTATAACCAGGCTGACGTCAGGTAGACCGAGTAAGACATTGCAGTTTCTTTTACAGTAACATACCATAATAATAATGGCAATACTACATGTGATATTGTTTCACCCTTCCTTTTGTTCCTGGGGTTTTGTGTCCCTATATCTATCTAGTGTGGTTAGCTGTGGCGGTTTCGGATGCTGATGACTAATCTGTCCTTCTACTTTTCACTAATTTTCAATTGAAAACATTCTAATATATATGTACAATAAGGTCATATATGTGTAATATATATGACCTTATTGTACGGTTCAGTCTAACGCTTCTATCCGCATGAGTTGAGAAATGTCAGCAGCAGTAACAGGATTCGTGGAAATACGTATAGCCACCGATAAGGCGCCATTAGTAACGATAATGAAAGCGTCAGAAACAACAACTGCCACAATACGATATATGCAAAGTCTTCCTATTAAGCCTACACTGAACACTCTCTGCCGAGCTTGACGCTACTGATCCTCTAGCGACGATTCCCAACTAGCCCCACAAAAAACTCTTGCAGGACTGATCCTGTCGAATCAGTTAAGGGTACGTCGAAGCGGCAACTCTGGCGTTGTCATTAATATTAGCAGCAATATCAATTAAGCGTGTCTCGAAATCAGACAGTCTCGCTCCTTCATAAACTCACTGTCCCATGTTTGTCCATCTATATTTTGCTATCTCCAGCGTAATAATTTATCAATGCTAACGGCAGCCAGCGTTATTACTACAGTCGCTGCATCAGAGCTCGCCTATCGACTGGATGTTCCGTCATTTTGGCCATCGTACACTGAAGTACGATGCTAGTCAGCGATATCAGCTGGCAAGCCAAAGCGACAACAGAAGGTGCCATGTGGCTCGATGACGGCCTAGCTAATGGGGCAGATATAGTACGACGACAGCAAATGTAATTCCACTATTATAACCAACGTTAATAGAAGAACGCTCGAAGAAATGGGAGACGACCACAGCTACGCCGAGAAGCTTCTCTCAGTCAACGGCGGAAATCTATAACAACAACAAACTTGAACTACGGTGATGCATTTGTTAGCGTGACTTGTACAGCCACCGAACGGAACAATGGAGCGTCCATGGAGAAGAGCACTGTCTACGTGTGATATATAATACGATAATAGTTTTGTCTTGTGCACGAAAGTTGTCACCCGCCTACCGATCTGTCCAGTCGAAAGAATGACAGAAATGGTTCCTGTTATCCGTAGCGAGATCATGATTTATTGTCCAGCAGACGGCGCCAGTTGGGTGAGCGAACGAAGCACGCGCTATGCATGTATCTGCGTGCTCGCTTTAGATTATGGTTCAAACTGTGCATCTATTGGTTGGATCGCGCAGATAGTCCAGAGCCCGTAAACGGGGTACATATTGTATGCACACCGTATAATTTTTTACACGAACGTTTCGCAAATTCAGTAAAGGCTAATTAAAAGAGACGCAAAAAGGTTTTTGACGATGTCGTTTACGCCAAATCATACCGGCATGCGGCGGCCCACACAAAGTGAGCTGCCTAAGCAATGTTCATTGCAGGCGACTAAATACACACACATACATACAAAGATATATTTGTTCCACTTCTTGCGGGATCTGTAGTCCAGTTAATGCTAGACAGTTGATTTAAGGAACAAAATGCCACTGAATGTTAGTGGATGACAGAAATACCGTGAACGCACATAAGCCCATATATATAGACACATATGATCGCTATCAGTTTGCGAATAGCAGCTATATTTTATGTCAGCCCCATGCGTAAAAAAGTGCTTCTCTGGTCTCAAAGTTATCAGTACGGTGCTAACTTCAACGTTATTCACTGAAGTCGCAGAGATCTATCGAAGGTCGTTATTCTAGCTGCAATATAAAAATAGAAAAACGTTTGTTTTTAATTAATTTGTCGTTTATGCGTGTTGCTGGTCTCTCCGATGTCTGGAGCCTTACAAGATTAACTTAGTAGTTAGCCGATATATTCAGATTAAATTAACAGATACGTTTGGCCATGACATCTATTAGCGAACTTCAGACGTGACACAAATTTTTCTATTCGGAATTGCTAATTCGTTATCACTTTTAAACGAAAAAAAAAAACACATTACTATACTCCAAATCAAACCAAATATCACAAATCAGAAACATATTTAAGTTTTTTTTTTTTTTTCTTTTTTAATATTTTCGGCACCGAAGCAGGCTAGAGCAGATGCGGCCACTAAATCATAGAGCTACGTTTTCATGGGCAAATACCGGCCAAATACGTTGTAGTCACTTATTACTTCTAGTTTTACAGTTAGAATTGGGTTGAATTAGAAAAGCGACTTAGTTACACATCTTATGCTATCACGTTCTATTTGCGACTATAAACTCAAATGTTTTTTATAAAAAAAAAAAAATATATATATATATATATAATGGAACTGCAGCTCCAACTTTGTATTGGTATTCATTGAAATAGCTTCCGTTTTAAATACACTACTGAAAAAAGTGGAAATAATACGATTCTCATGAAGAGTTGTCTATGATACCAGAACCTCTGACATGACACCTCAGCTAGTCTCAGGTTTAGTGGTGGGTTTAATTTCATTGAAGAAAATTACTACGCCCAGTTTATCATACACTGAGGTACTATCGGTGAGGCCATTTGTTTTCCCTAGAATGTTTTCGTTTGAGTAAGGGAAAGGGTCGGATTCGTCGTAAACAACTGTTCGACTTTGGCAGGTAAATAAATAAACGGGTTCAACTGCGTGCTTCTTCCGAGACAAAAGGTAGTGCGCATTTGACAATATATGCTGTGTTTCGTTTTGACGCGGCACCAGGGGGTTGACTTGTCCACCAGGTGAAATATATGCCCAGGAAAACTTCGCTTTGATTGTGATTATTGCGCAGTTACCCTACGGATAGCAGTTTTTTTTTACTTTATTTCGTGATCCGACTGGGCTGATTCAGGATTACGAAGAAGTTGATCAGCTTTTATCATTTATTTTTCTTCTTATGCTGGATTTGTCTGGCTGCACCAAAGAACTGATCGATCACCTGCGTGTCATACTACTTAGACGGTGTTTGTTTTTTTACTGAAAAATAGTCTCGCGGATACTAGATTTCTGAATAATAACTGCACAGCATTCTAACAAGCTGCCATTACGTGTCTGGTTGATTGCGATGCAACCTAGGGGACTAATGCTGGGTCCTCTACGATAAATACTCTAATGACCCATTTGGTCTTGGGTAGATGCTGGTCTTACGTACAAACTATCAGCTGGATGATCATTTTTATGTTGATTACTGACTACTATTGAATGATCTAATTAGATTATCTGAACAAGCAATATAGATGTTATGGACGAACTTAGTCCTACAACTTTTGCCTACCATAAGCCAAGTTCTACTCTCGTCCATTTCAACAGGTTTGTACCAATGTCTTAGCGCTGCCAAAAACCGTACAAGCTTTTAAGGTCATCGTAACTGATTTACTGGAGGTTTACCACAACTTCTCGATGCTTTCTGCTGATGTCAGCCCATTCTAACATGACCACAATATTAATACATACAGTGTATGAAAATATAGAAGTTGAACCGAGATTTGGAATTTTGTTCCTGCTGTTGAATAATTAAACAGGTAATCAAGTTTGGTTTTTAAACACATAAACACTAGGTTATTGGTTACTCATCGCAGTTGTTTATATATGGCATCTATAAATTGTAAGGGTGAAGATTGTTGAGTTCGCTCACTTCTACAAACTATCATCATTTGTAGCCATCGTCATAATGTCTATAACGTTACTCATGCATATATACGCAGTGAACGAAAACGACTTTAGCAGCCGCTTCGTTAGCTCTCTTGTTCGCTCGTAGAACGTATTAAATTGCTTTGCTACTATAACTAGAAGTTACGGCTTGCCATTGATCATAGGCCTGTTGCTCTTTATAGGGTAGTGCAAACTTTACATTGGGTCGGTAGGAAAAGCTGTAAACGTACGTGCGCCCACTCGAGGATTAAATGTTGCTAATGCTATTAATAGTTAACTGCCCTTTCAATCTTTCCCTTCTACAATTAGTGTATTCTATTCAGCGTCGTTGAGATGAGAAAGCTTTCGTTTGTTCCCGTATTGTCTCGTTCTCTTGTTTTGGCCAGCCGCTGCTGCCGCTGGCGTTCGGTGTTGCCAAGGGCATTCGTCTAAGAGTGCCGCGACCGTTCGTTTGCTTCCTTCAAAAACCGCCGTCTCCTAGCGATCCTCTCTCCGGCATCGACTGCTGAAGCAGCGACCATCCTTGATTTCCTTGGTAATCCTTCATTTGCGATTTTTTGTCTACACGAAACGATTGATGATAGAGTTCCATGCGCTGTTTTTGTGAACAACAAGATTTCCCGTCTTTCCTGTTTGGTCTATTAACCCTGGCATTGTTTCGTTTATGCGGTACAGCTCGGTTCACTTATTGCTAGGTTGGACAATGGCAATCCACCAGCGGCGGCGGAGATAGTAGCGATCGACTACGACCATCGCCAAAAGGAGACACCGACCGAATTCTAGTGACAAGCGCACTAGCATACTCATCCAACCACCGAAGATAGGAGCGTACCAGCGGCAAAAAAGACGACTGCTGAGTCGCCCGTGAGGAACGATAGGCCCGCAAAGACGCTTTAAATGTAGGCCAGTCAATTGCACAACACTGCATAGCCGATCACGAAGGGCAGCAAAAAAAGCCGAGAAAGATGGAGTGTACAGTCATACCTAGTACAACATCTTAGAATACAAAAGAAACTCACAGGGTAGAGGAAGCAAAAAAGGAAAATTTGAAAGAGGGATTTCCTCGACGGCGGACGTGGGAGGGAAAAGGGTTTTGGGGGCCACAGACAAGTTGGGCTGGGGACCTAAAAAATAAGCCAGATGGCAAATGGAATGCAGGCGGCCATTGCAAACTCAGCATGTTATTTCGGCTGTATGACCGCTCTCTGGTATTGGACCAGCTGAGAGCTGAGAAGCGGGTCCCCTGTTACTACTGTCGGGCCCTCGCAGGAAAGCACGATGCTAGCAAACAGAATGGCGGCCGTTGTTGCCACCACATGAACGAACAACGACGTCAACAACGAAAACGATGACGACATCAGTGGCGGTGTCGGCATCGGCGACACACAGGGAGAGATAGATAGATATATATATATATATATATATATATATATCTAGATATATATAGAGAGAGAGAGGGAGAGAGCGAGAGACTAAGATAAAAGCAAGAGCGATAGAGAAAATAGGCAAGGAGAAGCAAAACCGAGTGAGAGTGAAATGGGCTACCATTAAAGGACGTGTTATGGATAGGGGAGGGGTATAGAACAGAAGGGAGTTGGTGTGGAGAAAGAGCGCCACAGGTAGGAGGTAAGGACAGCATAGAGTATGAAGGGCACATGACCCTACACAAAGGACAACAGGCATCGACAGTATTAGCAGTTGCCGGCTTTGCGCGCCATCACACCACGGTCGGCTGAGTGTTCCAGCGTGCGACGTATAAAAATGTGCGTGCGCACATACGGTTCATGCCGATATATATCAGCCGGCTTCGGATTGCACTGTGTATGTGTATTAGTCCTTAGTAGTTACGCATTTAATTGTGACTTAAATAGCAAGGGGAACTCCTTCGCAGATACGATATTGGATAACAGTGTTCTTCTGTTCGTCCGTTCGAGTGAGGCCTCGAATAGTATCAAACCTTGCAGATGACAGTGATATTCCCGACCGCGTCCCGTGCGAGAGTGCCAAAGTCCGGCTTTTGTTAGCTTGTAGTTGTTTTTTCTAATAGCTTTGATATCCCTAACAATTTGACGAAATATTACAGGAAAATTTCTCTAAAGCATTACCCTACAGCATTACCTACAGTACTCTAAAGTCAGTGAAAAAGAAGGCTAACTTATGCAAACATAGGACTTATCTCACAGACATCATTAGACCAATATTTTCAATTTCTAGGCAAATAGATTATCCGAATCCACTTAACGCTTTCGGCAATCTGGCCATATATATTTAAAAATTCGCAATTTAACCACCCTAATGTCAACTTAAAAAGACAGCAAACGTGGGACAAATCTAGGACTTTTTTTTTGTGGAAACGGGACTAGATCCATTATAAGGAATTTTGCTTTATCGAGAATTAGGAATATGATAATTACCGAAGTTAGGCTAAAGTGTGATTGCAGTTCACTACTAAACCTCTAAAGGAGTCTAGTATTTGTTTGTCATATAAAAAGGCCGATTTTTTTGTGTTTGACCAGCGTGAACTTAGGCCTATTCGCAGAAAATCTCTTCATATAGAAGACCGGCAACTCCAAAAATGACACATTTATTGACAATGACTTTGTCCGTTGGAAGTGGCCATGCTACCTATCGTAAACCGATTTCATAACAGGTGCGCATTGAGGGCATCTGTTTCCGTCTGTCTATGTACGAATGTGAGGACTGTTTCACAGCTCAAGCGTTGCATAAAGAACGATTCCCTTGTTCAGTACCGCGTCTCCTTTATTAAAGCCACGTTCTCGACTTTCGCCTATCATTTCATCTATTTCGGTGATGCTGAAAGACCCACGAGAGAGGATTCCCTTCAGTCAAACGCGCCGCGACAACGGCCACAATTTTCAGTTGTTTACCAAGAGTGTCGGGAGCGTCAGTGCCAGTGTATTGTGTGAATTGCTATTATATGAGGAAACGACTATAGAACACGCGGCATGGAATTATACGAGATACAGAACCCATGGGCGTCAATGCGTAGGTACCAAACACTTATTTTCGTTTAGAACTGATTTGTCTATAATTAAACAGTTTATTAGATAAATAATAGCACATAGATAAAGAAAGACCACAGCACATTTGGGGCATATGTGGTAGCAGGTGGAATAACATCTATGCTTGTTAACGGCATTACCACACGGATGCTGTACCATGTGATATCACTGTCCTGTTGGCTATTATTAAATTGGCATTATAAAATCACTATTGTGCCGTCATAGCCTGTAGGAAAACAGGACCGGTTTGTCGCTGCGAAAGGGCGCTAGAAACGTACTCCAACGGCCATCTGGAAATATGTGTAGCTGTGACAATCCCTAGTGTCGATTATCGGAACCGTGGCAAGTCCTCTGATAATAACCTACACATAATGATTACTGTAAGACCAGAAAGGGGTTAAGTACGTTGGTCGTCTTAGCGCCCTTTGCGTTTCTATGTCCGTGCTAACATCATCCCAGTGGCGTTAAGTTTCTATGCTGATAACGACAATGTCGGTTATCGCTGGTTACAGCAAATCTGTTCATTAGCAGCCATCTAGCCACCTATTTATTCCGGCAGGTGTTTTCAAGGTCTCCAAGGAAGTTGAGCTTATCGTCCAGGCTTGCGGCGTTATCCTGATATTTCCGTTTTTTTTTTTGGTTTTTTTTTTTGTTGATAAGAAAATTTACGCATCGAACGACGTTTAGGAATGCTGACAACACTGTTCAAGGCAAAACCTTCCTAATGAGAATTTGAGCTTGCCACGAACTATGCCAATGCACTTATCGGCTGCCTGGTCAATTTGTAGCGAGTAAGATTCAGTGGGGAAGAATCAATGGTTACGAAGAAGCACTATCGACTGTATTTGTCGCGACGATAGTCATAGTCCGTCTGTTTTTCTAGTAGTTCCTAGATAATATGTTTTTTTTTCAAACAAAGGTCATCAGTTAAATGCAGTGCGCAGTACAGTGTTATACACGGTGAGAAGCGTCTGCCGACCTGTGTTGAGCAGGATTTGGAGGCGGTTAGAGGCTGAACGGGCATCACCCTGTTTTTTTCATGTCTACTTAGATTAAGTGTCCTGAACTAATCGTCTCCACGATGCAAGCTCACAGCTTGCGTTATCTGCTAATTACGATGGCATCACCAAGGTAATTTTGCGCGTCTTCTGATAGATCCCATTAGTTAGTATGGTGTAGAATTCACTTAGCCGGAATAATGGAGCTGCACTCAGATTCAATCAGTTATAAGAACGATTTTTCGGTCATTACCTTATCGACTTACATGCCTGTTGAATGTGTTATTCGTTCATTATCGTTAAACTTAAACTTTAAAATGCGAAAGTCTTTGCCGGCCAAGCGAGTTGTTAGGCAACAGACAACGAGGCGTCTCAAAAATAAACAATAGTTATCTCCTTTTGTTCACACGTTCGTAGGAGTGGCAGATTCATAATGCCAGGTCTACGGGACACTACACTCGTCCTTACGTACTTCTGTGTCCAGCTGTTCTCTTTCTAACCCTTCGAGCGACCTTCATGGCGTCGACCTTCACTTCCAACGAGGTGTACTGCCGAGAAATACCAAGATGTGTCTGTATGTACTCAGATCCGCAGGGGCGTTAAGGCTATTTGGAACGTGCGCAGCCTTCTTATTAGCTGCTCTTAGCACTAAGAATGACGACAGGGGTAAACTACATCGTCTGCGATATCTGACCAATCCTGAGGACTGCCGATTCAAGCAAACGAACGACTGCGATGTTTTTTGGTCAGCAGCGTTCAGTGAGGAGCTAAACTAGTAGAAGCTGACTGAAAATCAGTTTCAGCAGCAACTGGGATGGGTAGAAAATAGCGGAAGTGCTGTTAGGGTCCAGTCAATACTTCGAGGTCTTTCGGTAGGGCTGTTTCGTTTGTAGTGCTAGCGATATTTTACCTTACTCTTAAGAAAGGGAGTAGGTAAGGTCATCTTGCTAATAACCAGCTACGTAAAGCAAGCAAACGAGACCAGATCATGATAGTACGTTTTTATTATGTGAAGTTGATCCTGTGGACCAGTAAGGACAGCAACGATTCTCCAACAGCGATCCGTTGACATATCCACATAACAGGTCTCTAGCGAGGTAATTTTAGTAAGTGGTTACCTATCGCTAAGTTACGAATCGTGTCCATGACAATAGTAGCGCAATTTTATCATTCAGAATAAGGTGGAAGCTAATATTTTTTTTGTTCCAGTTATTTGTGGTAGCCAAGTCGAGTTACCAAAACACTGGTCGAGCTGAGGATGAATAAAAGGCTGCAGTCTGTGGTGGAGCGCCTGGCAAGCAGTGCGAAGGGAGTCACATAGTTGCCGGGTCTGCCACTTTTTCACTATTCGAGGCCTGAGCAATGAGTAGAATTTCTAGACAGCAACTGATGTCTACGGATGGTGGCATCAGCGTATGTTCGGGACTGCTTATAAACCTTTGCCAAACCCAGGAAGGGCCGGATGCGATACATTCAGTGTTAATGGTTCGAGTTCGCCATGGGTAGCCATGCGACGTATGATGAACTTAAGGCTCGTCTATTCGAGCGGTTTCCAGGGAAAGTAGCACCTCAGGCAAAGGAATATCATGCGCGTGTCCGAGAAAATGATGAAAATCCATATGCTTTCACCGCGGAGAAACAGTTTCTGAAGCCAGGAGTATCTTCAATTACAAAGATTTGCAAAGGTTGATGAGAACACCTAGATGCGCATACTTTAACATCAACAGATCAGCAGCCGAAAAGAAAAAATTCGGTTTATGTGCACGGAGTGATCTTTCAAGGAGAAACTAGCCCAGACCGCAAATGGTCTTAAACCGTTTAAATACATTTAAAAGCAGAATAGCGGAGTGGTATATATATATATATATATGATAAATTATTTTGTCACTACTCCTATATAGAGTTGGGATGTAAGGCAGGTAAGTCGAACTTACTCTAGCTAGAACAGCAGTTTCTTGCTATTATTGCTCAGCTCATCGTATGAATCCCCCAGGCATACTTTGATTCTATCAAACACTAGTCTAAACACTGCCTTTATCCATTTATGTAATGTGTGTGTGTGTATATTGAAAACGACAAGAAGAAAGATGCAACAAGCGCTGAGCCACAGTAAATGACGCGTACGTGCACACATAACGTTGACACAGGGGGGTAACACGTTCTGACGTCTTTGTCAGGCGAGTTGCTTACGATGCCTTGCCTATGGATTGCCTGAGCGTTGGAACGGAAGTATAAAATGATATCGGTAACGAAAATGACAGTCTCAAGCATTTACTACCTGGCCACACAATGAGTACTGTGATGCTATCATTAACAAATAGCAGCCATGTTCATGCAAAATAATAGTAACGGGTTGTAATTTTCCTTCTTCTCACGTGTAAGCATATTTTTTTTCTGTTCCCCCTTTTCGCATAACACCCAACCAGTATTTATCTCCATTATGCTTTGTATGATCTATGTAATAGTTCCATATAACGTGTGGCATATATTGCACGTTTCGACGCGCGATGTCTGCTAGCATGTATAAAAACAGAAATAGTTGACCGAACACTTGGTAACGCTTATTCCACACTTAGTGGCAATAGTTACGTATATCTACTCGCGCAGAGGCAGGCTGACTCTGCGGTCGGTCGGCCGGCTTAGCTTGACATAAAGCTTTGCCAACAACTGCCAACGCATCGTACATAAACGATAGATGTATCTCAAAGATTAGCCGGGATAGCGTCGGGAGCGATTTTTCAAATGAAATGTTGTTTTGGTCTATCTCCTGACAAGTGGCTAATCAACAACGAAAAAGAAAGAGACGCATTTATAAAAAAGGTGTTCCGCATGAAACAGAATACGCAGAAGGTTGTAGATGGCGTCCTTTTAGTGTTAGCAAGGCCGCCGGATCTTAGGAAAAGCATTCTGTTATAGGAGCCCGGGACAAAATCGATTGTTGCAATTTAAATCCTCCGCTTCAACTACCATACTTTATCGTGCCTATCGGCAGCTATATCGCACTTTCATGCGATTGCGCTGCTATGCTAGATCAGCCCATTAAACTATATAATATGTATGTATATCTGGCACCTTGTCTCGATGGCTGTTGTAGAACAGCGACAGGATCTCGTTGTCACGTACGTATACGTACACGTATAGAGCACTGATATATTTAATGGTTGAGCAATTATGTACCTCGTAACAAATAAAAGGGTACTTTCAGATAAAGCAAATCACCGCACCGATATCTTTGCGCCATCGATTCATTTGGCGATCCAGTGATTGTTCTACGCTATGGCTTCAGTATACCTACTGCACAAGCTATGCGGAGAAAGTTAGTGAAATAACATAAAAATAGAGAAAAAAGGTCGTAATCCATTGCA
The DNA here is from genome assembly GCF_002532875.2 of Varroa jacobsoni. Classification (NCBI taxonomy): domain Eukaryota; kingdom Metazoa; phylum Arthropoda; class Arachnida; order Mesostigmata; family Varroidae; genus Varroa; species Varroa jacobsoni. Next base: position 210,241 of record NW_019213389.1, read on the forward strand.
GTATGAACCTAGATGTCAACTGGCTTTCACTAGTTGCGACGTTTAGTTTTTTAGCGGTGGTACGTTTCGTAGTGCGACTCTCGTCAGCGTAAAAAGTGGGAAACGAACCAGGAACCATCTACAGTGTTCGCCGTTCTTCGATGGCGAGTAATTCTACAGGTGTAGGCCAGTATCAGCGACGGCAGCAGCAGTAGCAGAATCAGCCAAAGAGCGAAATAACGGTAACAATAATTGTTTTTACTGCTCCTTTCTTGTGATGGACACGCAGCCTGCAATATGCTTTGGGAACTACAGGTCATCGGCAACAGCCATTGACGGCTTTTGTAGTTGCCGCTGTTACTGGAATCACTAAATGTTCATGGCCTTCCGGGCAGCCTCGTAACGCTGAGCGGGGCAACAACGGAGGGGCCACTGCCTTGGACATTGCAGCTTGTTCGCCTTCTAGCGATCACTACAGGTAGTTGTGGCGCTGCTATCGCCGCCGGCGGCACCAAAGCCGATACAAAAATCAGTGCTAGAAAAGCTCGTAGCAATAGCGAACCAATAAGAAAAAAAGTCTACTGCTATAAAGGAGTCGTATGTATATTATTTATTCTATAATATGTAATGGAATATGGTCCGTTGCCCGCGTAGCTAGGCTCACTGCTGCTAACTAAACGGCTTTTTGCTGTTAACATGGCCGCCCTTGACGTTACTCGTACTGTTAGGGACGCTGTCTAGCTCGACGCAGCTGCCGTACTCAGTCATAAGTATTCAACTGATAGCTGATGTCTTCATTGTAACTGGTTAAGCGGATATTGACTGTATATAACATTAATAAAAATCATACAGACCGTGCAAACATTGAAATGAAACGGAACTAACGAACGCCGTAAACAACTGTGACATGAATTTTCAATATAGAGTGAAGCCAACATGGGATCGTGTGGTTTTGCTTCCACAGAAGGACAATGTCACCAAGTCCGCCATTCTAAGGGGTTTATATATACTGTTATACATATGTACACAAACGCATATATATATATATATATTAGGTTAATAAGAAACGGCTAAGGGAGATGTTTCAGTTTTTTCTGTTTGAAAGAATATGGCTTTTTTGATCTTCTCTTCATCAGATGTGTTCATCACCCAAATACATTCATATTTGATGCGGCGGGAACGTACGATAGTTCATTGCGGTGCGTTGAGCACCTTCACGAACATCAGGACTAATCTGGTAGCGACATATAAGATGGCAGATAAGGGGGAGTTGTCGAACAAAAATGCATGCCCAGATAGTTGAATTGAAAATTAGATCTCATTTGTTGTAGTGGGTTGTAACAAAGTGTGCTTTAAGATGAAGGCTTCTGCTCGATGCTTTTCGTCGAAAAGCGATATATAGTAACGTCGCAAAAAGACAGATAGTGATTAGAAATCAGCTAGGCTTGCTGGAACGCTAAAAAACAGACGCGTACACAAATCGATATCAAAAACACGGCGTGTCGAAAGTGTGTAAACGAACGAACGAGCTATTACCTAATAACACTTCGAACCATTCCTGGCTGAGGAGCGGACCCGGGGTGCGCAGTGCAGTTACTGTGAATATACCAGCCCATACGTATACCGAATGTAGATCGTGAATGATGCAAAATTTTAAACGCATAATACGTACTGGACAGAAACATGCTGTATTCTGTTATGTAAAAACAACAATGCCTGTCTATGTCTACGTTCGTGCACAGTGAGAGCTTGACTGAAGGGGTTCGACTGAAAAACGACAAGTTTTCTATTGATTTTAAACAGTGAGTACTGTTTATATACAACGAGCCTGTAGTTAATTATTCTTTTTTCTTTCGTTTTATTCATAGAGGCTATTTAACGTTCGCTTTATATATGACTTTATTGCATAAAGCATCAAACTCTTTGACTTTTATTTCTGCCATTGATATTGACCTTATGTTTGTCAGCTACGCTGCCTATAAGCAGCCTAGGAGCAGTGATTCTGTAGTATAGATTGATTGGTATTGCATTTTAACAATGGGAACTTTAACGGCGACGATGGATGGTAGTGTCGATCCATCACTTTATACTGCTAAATGCACCCGACGATTATTCGAGGACGGATATTGTCAAAGGAAAACGACGATAATAGACGAACGATTGTAGAGAATTAAAGCTAAATAGAATCGACTATTATACGCTATGATATGGAGTATGTTTTTGATCTTTTTTACGCTTTATCTTCTGTGAAATTTTCCGGTCTACCTTTCCGGTCGACAAATGCGTGTACAACCTATAGCTAATATGCTCTGTTAATTCACAGCTGGCATATGCGCCTTGTGGCCTATTGTCTACGCGTCAAAAGAAAGCTGTACAAAAGGTGCGCGCCTCTTGACGCTAGTCCTTACAAACCTTTGCGAGCCATTATCAGGTATAGCATATGTGTGTCAGTGAGCGTCCTTTTAGGATCGAACTTGTTTTTTTAATAGATCAGCAACAGACCTTAGAAATGGTACACTAGGTTTAAAACACGACTTTTTGACCCTAACTCAAGCACAATAGCTGATACGTAACTGACTGTTGAATCTCTGAATTTTTCTAGATGTCCGCAAAGGTTATTCTGTTGGCATGCTTATTCCTATTTACTTTCTTTCCTAACCATCCGGAAGCTTAGAAATGTCAAATGCAAAAGGGTCTGCCTCTACGCAGTTTTCTGTAACCTACGAGGAGCTAGGCACAACAACACCGACAACTAAAAGGGTTCTTTCTAAAGTGCTACCGTTGGAATCGATTCCGAACAAGTAACATACCACAAAGACAATTACTACAAAGCCATTGTTGATTCGAAATTCGCCCGAAAATACGATAATGGGGACACTTGTTACAAGTGGGGGGCAAAAAGTGCTACGTCAAAGGGCGACTCATTTATTCTATGAAGTTTTTTTTTTTTTTCACTTCAGACGCGATTCGTAAGATTATATGTCAACCTGTGAATGATATGAAACAAAATTTCTAGCGTCGAATGCGACAGTGCGAATCATCACTTGCAGACATAAGTTCTGCGTTAATATTTGCAGAGAAAAATGATAATCATTCATAGCACATAAATAAATAAATATATATTTGTTTTCACTTATCAATCATCTGTCCATTGATCACAAAACGTTCGTTTCGGATGAACGGAGCTTTGCCGCCGCTGCAGTTACCGTTTTACTCAAAATAGGGAAATTTGCAGTCTGTTTCTGTAGCCTGCTCGATAAACGCGCTAGAACCCGTTACGCGCGACGACACACGGTTATAACTGGAGCTAGGGCCTATAAAGGGCAAACAATTTCAACGCTGGCTCGAAAAAGGGAAGCCAAGCTATATAGGACGACCAAGAAAGAATACGTTTCCGCAGCCATCCAGGGCCCCCCACGAGGAGCTGGCCGCTTCTACGAGACAAGGATCCGTAATGGCATTGGGAATGGTTAGGACACTGGGACGCTTATACAGAACGGGAAAGAATTTGAACATGCACATAGGGTAGCAGGTCGGCAAAGTCGAATGAGAGAATCGTTTTAGTAACGGTGACGGTGCTGAGGAAATATTGTTGAGAGGGAGATTTTGAGCCTGGTAGTTGTCCTAGCTCATCGAGCGTATACAAGGTGCAAGACTTGGGGGTAGTTTCCAAGGGGCACAGGTCAGTGCCACCGAACGTAAAATCCGCAGACCGGCGTAGCATTACGAACTTACCGAAAAATACCCGTCTGGTGGCGCGCAACATAGCCTGTTTGTATACTTCGCTTTGCCCGCCACAGCAGTGACAGTAGCGGCTTTATCGGTACCTGGTTTTGGTGGTGAACCATTTCGCTATTGCGGAAAAAGAGTAAGATCGCTTTCGACGGTTGGCAACAGCCGTCACTGTTCACTTCGGTAGGATAAGGGAGCACAACCTCGACGGAACTGTTTTCCAAAGAAAGAGGTTTTTCTGTAGAAAGCAAAACAACGGCGCGCATAAGCGACCTAGTAGATCGCTTAGCTTCACCCAGAAGCCTCTCTTTGACTGTCGCCCGTTTGGGCAGGGCAAACTACGATGACGCTCTTTCGTCCACACGAGCCTCTATTAAGATCTTTTCGTTGCTCTCTTCTCTACCCCCTCACTAAGTACACTCCAGGGTACTAAAAACGCCCGAAAGCAGCAAAATGTTTTCTGCAACAAAGAGTAAAAGCAGTACTGTTGCCGCTTTAAAGATATAAATAACCGACAGCATCGAGGCAATCGCCGAGCACATGATCGGCATAGCGCAGGGCAAAACGAAGCCAAAGGCCAATGACCTACGTTGTCCTTGTCGCTGCTGTTGCTGGCGATGTTGTGGAATACGTAGCCTAACTGGTGCAGCTGCAGCCTGATGCAATGCTAACAGATCGTGCAGTGTAGATGAAGTTAAAGTAACTTCCGCTAGACTAGGTTAAATTAGTCCTTAACTCTTTGGCAAGCATAACTATTAGGTGTGGTAAAGGCAACATTGTCACGTTGGTATAAATAGTAGACAATTAGTAAAAAAACACGAACAGAAATATAACTGAAGACCAGAGGCAGACTAATAATTAGCTTAAGATAAACCTATGATATATGCGTATTTGAGCACATACTTTCCGCTTTAGCCTATAGCCACTTTGCATATAGCTGGACATCTGTTTATCAGATGGCCAACTGGCTAGCGATCCGCGATCCTGACGTTTACGTCAAACATCCTTCCGTTGCTCCGTCAGCTGTTTCCCTACGACCGTAATACGAAATTTAGGATTAAATAGCGGGTTTATTTTATCAGTTCCCTATATCTCAGGATGTTCCCACCAGGTGACGCCTAGGTTAAGAATCCTGGGTCAATTCACTTCGAAGGAAATGGAAGTTATATAAAATAGCATTTCGCACGCCGTTGTATTAGCGATCGCCGCTATAGCGATACAAAATTGAGAACATAACGTGTGAGAGCAAAAGAGGTAATGGCGTCAGAAAGGGCAGACAGTCGCTGCCCTGAGTCATGTGCTCCTCTTTTATTGCGGCCGCAGAGCTACAAACTTGTGTGGTGAACTTGGACGGAAGTAACATCACAATGATAGCCCGCTCGCGGCCTCGAATTGGTCCTGATAAACAATTATTTCAAAACAGATGGCAGATAACCAACAAACTGACCCGTACCACTTCCTAGCTGATAGCAGCAGTATCATCAGACCTTCCATTAAATAGATAGTTCAAAATTGGTACCGAAGGCATTAGAAGTGCTTCGCTAAAACCGTGGACAATCGGTGTATGTTAACAGAGTAATATACGTAACAATAACGGTGAAAACGTCAGAATTACTTTAATAATTCTGCTCATCGCTGTACATTCAGGCATTTACGGAAAAAACAGAAAACTTACGGGTGAGTATGTAGGTGCACGGAACGGCTACTACAGAGTGTCATACTTTCTTTTATGTATATATTTTACCTTTATCTATGACAGGGATTTCTGCCCAACTAAAAAGCAAGATGCCAAATAGTAAGAGTTGTCTGTCAGAGTTGTCTAAGCCGTTAAGGCTGGCCGTGACCATGTATTTCATGATACTTGCGCACAGATACGTGATACGTTTCACATTGATTTCAACACATCGCTGTGTTTATGTTATTCATCCCTATAAGGTATGTCACAATCGGATGGTCGAAAAAAAAGGGGAAATCCCAATCAAATAATAAGTGTTGAGTGAAACACAATGTTTTAGTTAGCTAAACCGTAGTTACCGCTTTAATAGAAATTTGAACAAAACCGTAGTTACCGCTTTAATAGAAATTTGAACATATCTCTATTGGCTCTTGAATACTGTTCCGACTCGTGATTTTAGTCATATAAATAAATAAGATAAAAAAAATTATAGTCTTCAACGTTTCACCGATTTTACGTCTTCAACGATTACAACTCTATATATATGTGCCTAATGATGACCGTAACCATTTGATACATCCTAAGACTATATAGTAGTGCTTCCGATACCTACGGTATACGAGCTTTAGAAGAACTTGATAGGATTTACATATAGCATCGTTTGTGCTCTGTTCAGGTGTCAATACTCGCAATAACAGACCTACTAGACAACCTGAGCCTACTAGACGAAAGCTTTACTAGTGCTAATGAAGACTAGTTAGTGTGATGAGAGCTTGTGTGTTTCATAGAATAGTTTCGCATTTTTTTTTCCTCTACATTCGTGTGAGTATGATTTATGTGTCGACCGCATGAGTCAAAAACGTGTTCAAGCTTCTTCGGGCTAGAATACGAGTATTCAATTATTTGCCTTTAAGTCACCATGGCTTAAGCTGTCAGCCTGATTCTGTCTCGAATTGTCAGACTATTGCATAATTTGGTTACGTTAATTATATGTTGGATGAAGAAGGAAGCATAAATCACCTGTCCATGTTAGCGGATAAGTCGTTGGTTACATTAGCTGTTATTCTATTTAGTTCGTGTTTGTACAAGAGAAATGGGCAGCTGATGCGAAAACAACGATCGGATGGCTCTGTGCGACAGTGGCGCCAATTTTCGAAATCGAAGGCAAAACAGGAGTTGAAAATATAGGTTGTGAGGAAGATAATTTCGAATTCGTCGTTTTGTTCAAAAATACTTTCGATAAAAATCGTTAGTCATTGTTTTTATCTCATTATCATATTAGTTGAAGCGTAATAATTTAATAAGACTAGAGAAGCCATTCAACAACACTATCAGAATAAGTTCTGTTAGATTGGCAGACATTTTAGCCAATATGCGCCAAAAGATTAATCTTAATGTTTCTGTTTGTCTCGATATCTTTAATCTAGTTTGCCTGTCCACCGGCCGACGAGTCCTTGTTCTGTTTTTATGACCACAATAGTTTTTCATATTTTTATTTTTAAACGCCTACGAGAAGGACGCGTAGTAAACACATTGCTAGCAATCATTGGTCAAGAAGCCAATCTCTCGATATTTGAGCGAGTGTACGGAACAATTCATAATCACCCCAAATGCCATATCCCAACGTCATATCGGTTATATAAGAGTGGTCTCAAAGGCTTCCATTGAAGAGATGACGAAGTCTTCAAACAACAGCTACCAGTCAACAAGGAGAAACGCTATTTGTCTATTATTTTCACGAAAGAGCTTTTAGCGAGATTGAATTGTTCGAGGTTCTCGATTGTGAGACCAGTCAGCACTCCACAAGACCTTTCTGCCCAATAGTCAAATAAGCAACACTATCCGGTTACGTGCGCAATAGAAATCCTACTGTTCGCAAGGAAAAGCGACCGGTTAACACAGATAAGAGGTAACCTGTACGTATCGAGTGTTATGTCCGGTACCACCTTTAGGCATCCCATTAGACGGTTAGCTACCGACATAGAACAACGTGCCTCCATGGCCGCGTTCGAACCCAGTCCATAACGTGTCCCTGAAATTAGCAGCCAAACACGCAGTCCAACTAAACTTTCACGGGTACGCGAAATCGACAAGCTGGCGAGTTACAATGTGTCGCTGGCCATTGTCCTGCCTTCCCTTCTAAAGTTCATTGTTTTCGTCTTAGTCTTGACTTCCTTGGCGGTCTTATTTGAGGCCCTTCAGCGAAATGGAAATTGGGAATGGGCTTAGATTGTCCTCCTGAACTAGGGCAGTTGTCTATGTAGAAGGCGGAACTTTGGCCTTTTTGTCATCATGGCTCTTCTGTTCTGCTGTACAAGCGCAGTGAAAAGGTTGAGCATATTTTTAGGGACACTCACTTCTGCCAGGTGCTAGCATGGCGGCACATTTAAGATGCTCGATGCGAATTATTATAATTATTATTAATAATGGTATACTTCTAAAAACGTTATATATACAAGTAACTATATACTAGCTTTTAAACGTTCTATTTGATATTCTTAAAATAAAATAATAAATATTATAGAAATTAATAGTCATTTCGAATAAAGTAAGATTATATTAGAAAAGTGAGAATCATAAAATAAGAATAATGAGTATATCGATAAAACTAAAATGAAGAAGTTTATTATATTTCATCGCTTTATTTGGACCAACGGCGTTCTTGTTATGTAGGCTTCCAAGGTCTTGGATAAGCATTGTAAAATCCTGGATATCGTTTTATATTGCAATCCTTCATTTTCGCGCTGCAGGGACAGAAGCACCTCGCGTGGTATCGTACCTCTTGACGCAAAAATCTTTGAGAAGTGACTTATTAGAACTGAGGGGCTAATCGGACAGATGGCCGTGGTCTATTAGCAACTTGTATGGCTGTTGTTCTGCATCTGCAATGAAACGAATTTCCACCCGTTCAAGCTATAGTTGCTTTTAGGGCGCATACGTTTTCGACAAATCATCTTAAAAATAGAGCCTAAACAAAACAACTCGGGCCTCGGCCATAATTCTGAAGACCATTTGAACCCTCCAAACAAGGCTGCAACTTTGGTGAGTGACAGTTCGTGCTTCCGGGAAAAACAGAAAGACTAGAAAATTTACATTTTAACATTTACAACCTCAGATATAGTGGGAGCCTCATGCGTGCGTTCCAGGGGCTTGTCTAAATTTAAGCGTCGCGATAGAACTTGGCATTTGACAGTCCGCGCAGATGTAACTTATCTATGGTCTATCATTATCGGTATATATGCGCTCTATGGCAGTTAATGATCCTTATTCCCTATCTCTGGTTGCGTTCGCAGCAAATGTATCGATTAACGAACTTCGATAACGAAAAGTCGGTGTCGAGGTCGAGTCGACTATTTAGGAGCCATAGTTCATGAGGGTGTCTTAAAGGGTGTTGAAGTTGCCGGCAGTGACCAGGCAAGCAACAGAATGAGAGGACAGCTCTTCCAGTGCACTGACAAGCTCCTCTACCATACGTATACGGTTGATTCTGAATCAGCCGGGCGAACATAGGATACTACAAGGCCTTGTATTTGGCCACGCGAAGCGATGACGTTATTTCTCACCATACATGGCTTGAAGTCACCTATCTTATGATCGTAGAGAACAGATGTGTTACCAGGACGGCCTGGCCTGACCTATTGCTCTTTAATGCAGGGCAGTACATAAAATAGAAACGCGGTAAGGTAGAAAAGCTAGTTACTCAAGTTTTTATGAGCACAAAAATGATGTACTCTCTAGGATCTCTCAAGAGGGCATCAACAGGGTTTTAAAACCCTCATAGTTTTACTACGTAATTCTTAGCTTCTCCTTAAGGTCCGACTTTACTGCGAGCACCGTAATCGTCCATACAAGCGGACGCAATGATTCAAAGTGTCACGTACTGAAACGGGTTCTGGCGGAATTGACGACTGCAGTTTAGTCGTTGAGGCCGGTGAGTATTAATAACATTTCCTGTTAGAACAATGATTACGTTGCTATCATATTGCCTATACCATTGAGATATTCCAACGCCTCCGATTCTGCGGCTAAAAGGTTCTTAGAAATAATTGATTTAAAAGTGCTCATTTGCTAGCCAGATGTGTTCCTAAGTATTAAACCAGATGTAAACATTAAACAAAAACGTGAATGAAATTAGCAAACGAACTTGACGTGAGAAGTTTCTCGGATGTTTTGTCTCCTAGTTGGCCTAAGCGATTCAGGCATCGATGGTTAACCTAGACAAACATCATTAGCTACGATAACGGCATAAGCCTATATTGTTGTAGCGAGATAGTCTCTATGATGCGTGATGTGAGACTGTGATTTTGGCTTTTGCGGACGAGTCGATTTTTTCGTATCACTGAAGCAGACGTCTGCCCAGATTTGATCTATCTCTAATTCTTTCCCTAGTTATGCGATCTGAGGAGCGACTTAGACATGCTCTCGATGAAGACCACGTTTAATAGTATTTTACTGGAGCGCAAAACCTAACAAGAGCGGACTCTTACCTGAAAGAATTACGTGCGGCTGGTGTGCGCCTAATCTGAGGTACAGTGTTTCGCAATCTCAATATTTCGCTTCATTTTTAGAGTAGGCACGAACGGTTCAATATTTTCAATCTTTTACAAGAAGGTCGTTAACTTACTAAATAGTATGTTTTTCAACGGTACCTATAGATTAATCCTTGCTTTCCGGTAGACTTAAGCAGGTGATGCCAGAAATAGGAAAGTCCAGAGAACAAATGTTATGGGATTAACGATAATTTGAGAGATAAATATTGGGTTCATATATATGTAGATATATACAATATGGGTCAAAGGTCATTTGTGTTCCAAGATAATGTCAATGATTAAGTTTACATATAATTATTATTTAAATGTTCACTTTTTCCTTCCATCGCAGATGTCCAAATTTCTACCGTTCTGGTTAATACGTTATTACTAATGATAACAAGCTTTTTGGTTCACAAATTCAGCTTCCATGGCGTGCTAAAAGAAAAAAGTACATTTAAGCGATTGGCATTAATGATTGTAGTGTCCGAAAGGCACGGTCTAATCAAATCATAGTGCGCACATTTTTGAAACACCTTGTGTATGTATATATGCATTCTGGACGAGAGAGGGAGATAAGTGTACGGGCAATCTGTAAGCTTCGACATTTAGAAAGCTGTTTAACGCGAAGCACTAAATTGGTCCAGCATTTTGGGGGAAGACTCAGCATAGTTCGAATTCAAACCGTAAAAGGCTGGAAATTATCATGGAGCATTATCGATTACTTTATAATTAATTACCAAGACAATTTTTGCCTTGTAGTTTTATATGAACGGGAAAGAAACAGGCTGTATTCAGGCAACAAGTCTGTCGTTTCTTTTGCTTTTCGACATCAGGGCATGCTTCGAAATATAGCTATTCCAGGTAGCTGAAAACATCGTTTCAACGTTTATTCTACAATGCATTGCACCGGCTCAATATGCGATTTCAACAGATCGAAGCAGTTGTGAGGCGGTCGATAAGAGCATGACTCCGGAGTGGATAGAAGCAGAGAACGCGAGTAGTTTGTGAAATTGCTTGTTTGAGGTTTATATCGGCCAACCTCGACAAGAATCGTTTTCAGATACTTTCAGAGATGCGGTCGCTAATCAGATCGATAGTTAGTCATAAAAATGAATTGTAACTGCCGTACGTTTTTTTTTTTATTTAATGGGGTTTACTCGAAAAGTCGATATTTAGGTGATAAGGTGATAAGATAATAAGGTGAACAAGCCGTATCGGCTTGCTATTCCCGCTCCCTAGCTCGTCTAGCACCACGTAATTTCCACAACGGCAGAGACGTGCACACAAGTACCACAGGAAACTAAAAGTGGTGCCCCTATGTTAGCATAAAAAAGGCGTAAATATTTCAGCGATTACAACTGGACCTAGGTTCAATTAAAACCGCAGGATGTCTAATGGTATTGTTGAGGTCTAACACATTGTTTGAAAAAGGTCAGATGATTAATCTGCATTTCGACATAGCCCAAAATAAGGCTAACTGATACAAAGACATCGGACCGGACAAGATCTAATCACCATGCTTCGCGACAACTGCAGCCCCCCACTGCAAAAATCGTAAAGGCCGTCCTGCAAACATTAAGAGGTTCTTCAGCTGCCCGCTAACACAAACTTTAGCACACAAATCACATGTTTTTTTCCTTCCTTATCGATCTAAATTAGCGGCCACATTGCTGCAATTTTGAGACCTGATCAGACCATTCCTTTGAAACCAATTGTCGAAGTTTCGGCGAAACGGGTTCAAACATTTGGGCAGAGTTCGTCAATCACGGAAGGGGCAATATTGTGGACCAATGTAGTATGATTCTTTTCACTTCAAACATTCTATCAAGAACAAGATTAGGCTAGACCGTGAGCTTATTGCCAGTGCTCTGCCCAGCTGTATTATATGTACGCCACACATTTAGCTGTTGATATTTGGAACGGTAAAAAATAAAAAAAAATATAATCTTTTGGAGTGATTCTACATAGGGCTCTATTTAGTGTCGTCCTAGTTAATGGGTCGTTACATGCTAGCGGTTCTGACCCTGCCCAAGTAGTTCGGAGAAAGCGCCCGTAACATAACTTTTCAGTGCAAAATTGTGGTATCGCGTGTTGTATTTAGCCTGAGGGACCAATTTGTAAATACATTGAAATAATAATTGAGAGCGCAAGAATTACGGGCTGCTAGCAAATATAGTTAAATACACCAAGTTGTTTCTTGTTAGCGTATTTGTTCTTACCGTCGAATCGTTGAGTCTACCGTCAGATGGACCTTTGGCAATATCTCGAAAACACGCTAGCTGCATAAATAAAAAGACAATATTGCTGGGAAAGCAGTTACTTCCGACTGCTGACTGCGGTATTGACACCAAACCTATCGACTGACTGTAGATAGTTAAGATTGACTGACAATTCATTTTGTATGAAACGATCTCCAGTCTTATTGTTCACCCGTTGAAGATAACATTGCATCGTTGCTCTCTCACTGTCTACATGACCAGCGGTACAAAGCCGGACAATACCTTTAAAGGCCACTAATGAATAAACAAAACAAAAGTCAGTCCGTTCGGCTGTAATAGCATTTCACATCTGCATTGTAACGGACATATATGTTATACAATATTATTATAGCGTACGTTTACGAGCAGAACTTGGACGTTAAGCTAGCTATAAGACGCCACCAACTTTATAGAGCGTTAAGTATAAAATGAGAGTACTACCCTGTCCTGCATTTTCATTTTATTATACGTCTCATTTAGCCGCATTCAAAAAGCGTACCCTTTGCCAAATTCTGAGTAGGAGATACGAGGACTCTACCTCGCTCTTCTTAATCGGCTACTGTTTATTTGTATAAAATCAGTAGCCTCAAAACGATACTTTTAGATCGCTAAGTGTCTGGATAATTTCTAGTTGACTTTCATGAATTCTATCGCATCAATTTCGTTTGCAGATTTGGGCGGTGAGGCAGGGCTTGTCCCCATCGCAGGTGTCCGCTTGGCGGATGGCTTTTTTGATTATTCAGCAACAGCCCCGGCGTCACGAAGCTTTACTCTAAACACGTTGGCGTTCCGCGATGGCGACGTGGCTTTTCATAAAAATGCACACGGGGCAATGCTCTCTACGCAACATCGTTTACAGCCAACAACTAACGTGCAGTTGCCACATATTAAACAGGAATCCTTCAGCGATTTGGTGTGTGAGAGTCCGCTGACGACTGCGGTCGACCAGACGGTCGCGTCCCATAGTATGTCCCGGAACGGCCACGCCGTACCAGATTTAGACGCGTCACTTTCATCGTCATCTTCATTACTGACCTCCTCGGCAACCTCGTCATCCACGACAGCATCGACCAGCGAGACACAACAGCACTCGAGTCCGGGAGTAACACAGGCAAGCAATGTGGGGAGTGAACTTCATATTCAGTCCCGGAGCGCTCAGTTATCATCGTCATCACCATCTTCGCAGCCTCGGCGTACGTCCTACCAACGTCAGCAGCAGTTGCAAATTGCGTTGCAGATAGCGTCAACACTAGGAGACGTCTGCCTTCCATTTTCTAGTCAAGGTACAAGCTATATACACACATGACGTATGTCAGATACCCTTCTAGGTTGAGACACAGTTTTCCCTCCATGTTCTTTTACGCGTTTGACATAGAAAAGTTATACAGATCCAACCACGCACAGAAGACTATGAAAGAACAAGGAAGTAAATTAAGAGTAAAACGGAGATTTCTATATCAGTTACTAGCTACCACTCGTTCGTTATCGTGAAAAATGAATACCTTCAAGTAGGAGATGAGAGTAGGGAGCCAAAGACGCAACGTAGTAAAAAGTGACAGAAGAGTAGTTGAGAAAGAAGTTAACGGGAAGGCTGAAAAAAGGTAAGTTCTCATTATTTGTGAAGCCTATAAGGGCGACGATGGGTAGCGGCTGAGGGGTTTCAACGTGATTTCAGGAGCGGTTTACTGTTGCAATCCTTGTTTATCTGACCTGATTGTATCTGTTCCTGTCCCCTGCCTTGTTACGGTGCGCACAACTCTGTTCCGATTCCCATAGCGGCACTGTCTCATATAGTCAATGTCTCTTAGAACGAAAGACACGAGTGTTCCGTTCGTCTTGGTAGAGTGTAGGGGTGGTCGTTGGAGCCATTGGACTCGAAAGGTGCAGTACACAGTTCCGTTAGTGCGCCATTATGACGATCAAGCGATCGGGTGAACTGAAGCACTTACTACAAGCTTGGCTCAGAATGATTTTCTCTACTTGTGATAATGATGCCAATCGTATGTGGCAAATATCAAACATACATAAGAACAGGCCTTTCTCATTATAAGGTTATTAAACGGTGGCGAAAGCAGGTCCTTCGCTGTACCCTATTCATCGGGAGATCATAATGAGTACACGCTTATTAAAGCCTTTTCCTCGGTACGAATCGTTTCACGGACTAAGCGCTGCTTGTTTCCCGCGAAACAATACAGGTTTAGCGACTACGCTATATTCTGTGTCGTGTTTTTAACAGGCCTCTAGTATAGAACAAACTCGACTGCTTGTTGAACGTCCTCGATTATATCACTTCCTGAGTTATTTGAAAATGCTGGTCGCTTTGCGGTCGGTAACAATTCTAAATTGGACTAGTTGCATATACCATTAGTTATAACAAATTCCGTCGTCCGCTAGACCGTAATGTTGTTAATCAAGGACCATTTTGCTCTCATGAGTCGGAGTAGGTCTACTTTCGTTGCTTCCAGAAAGAGATTAGCATTGGCGAGCGAATGATACAGCCTTCAATCTAGGGTAGTGTGGAGATGAACTATTTGATACAAGCCTATGTTTCATCGTGTCCGAAATAGTTGGTAGCAATAATATCGACTATATTACCCCAACGATCAAGTACCTCTATTGCTAATCAGTATTCTTTTTGGAAAATTCCACTTACCCCCGAGTAATCGAGCCATGGCTAGCCATCGATCAGTGTATGATTATTTGATAGAAACGTTCGTTGACAAAACTTTGGATCTAGAAATCATCGCCCTTTTTGAAGACCGCCTGAACAACTAAGTGCATCATTTTATGATATGGATCATCTCAGATAATGATCAGCTAATTTCAGCTTGGTCAGATTGTCGGAAAAAAGAAAAACATTTTTTATCATAAGCAGAATACATAGGACTAATATAAATGCATTTACTCTAAAGCGTCTAACGCACTTGAGCATCATTGGAGGCTAACAATAGCATTGTCGTTGCTGTTGTACATTGTATCCTGTTCAATACTGCGTGCGATCATTGTATTGCTACGCAAACTTTTATGGAACCACTTATGGAAAGGGCAACCCGCTAGAAAGGGACCTAATTATGCGTATATACTGATTAACGTTTGTTTTTTTATAGGTTTGTACTCTTGCCTTTCTCATACGCAACTCCCTTATAATACCTTTTGTAACCTGGAAAATTGCTTATCACGTTTGCTAGGGGCTGGACTTTATACAAAGGCTAATGTATTGTACTATAAATGTATACGATGTATGTAAAGGAGCCATTCGATCCTCGTCTGGCCCGTAGCTTACGGCAGAATTACTGTTGTTTGTATGAGAAATTAGACTTACCGGCACCGAAAACTGATTTTAGCTGGAAACAAATTAATTGCTGCTTGTGTTGTCATGTTGTGTATCTGTCAATTCTAAATTCAAGGTTGTTAGTGAGTAAAGAAAGGTAGCTGCTTTAAGTACTGTCCACAAGAAAACGAAGACGGGGCATATTTAAATTCGACCACCCTATCTCCTCTAAATTTCAACGAAGAATAGGCTATAGGTGTATAAGTAACTGTGTAATGATTTACGTGATTTCGGCAGCATGCCTATTCGTTCTTCGAACTATTCAAGCTAACACTCTACTATGTGCTACAAACATCGACATGGGACGGTCATGACAGTATCAACATTGTGCCGTATAGTGGAAAGCCACTGCTAATGGGAGCTTAGCGCGGACTTACAACACCAATTTGATTGCGGCCTTTTTGGGACCGGTCAATTGGGCGGTCGGGTCATCGGGTAAACCAATTTTACTATCCATATTATGCATGACGGAACAGTTCGGTGCACTGCATAAGCAGCTCAAAAGGGGCACTTTCGATACCGAATAACAGCTTTTCCGTGCACAGACCGCGTTCAGTGTTACTAGTAATGCTTTGTTTATAATGATTGCATATAAAAAAAATTAAGATGTTTGATAGCTCGAAGGACAAATTACGAGGCTAGATACGCCTAAATGTGACCCCTTATCCAGAAAAGCACGGAGACTATTCAATGGGAGAGAGCCAACATTGTCTTTCTTAGGCCTTTTGAAAGCTGCTATGATACAAGATAGCGGCGATAAACGATGTTAGACTAGATTCCTTATATTCTCATACTTATTCTTCTATTTTTTTTTTTTTATTTTTCATTAGCTGTTTCAAAGGGAGTCGTCTCTACGGGAATGGTGTCACTGGCCGCGAGTGCCGGCCCATCGGGGTCTGGCCACCACACAAGTCACCACGGGGGTCACCATGGCCCCCATGGAAGTGGTCATCATTCTGCCACGTTAGCTGGTAACAATCAACGAATCCAGCGCAATATCGCTGAAAAACAACGGCGGGACAAATTGAACTCGTCTATTTCGGAGCTGGCCACCATGGTCCCAATGGTTGGAATGTCAAGCAAACGGCTAGACAAAACGTCCATACTTAGGTAAGTTATATAGTTTATTAGTTGACAACTTGATTAGATTGAATACTAGACCGCGGAAAATCATTAAATTTTTTACAGTTAAACGATGTCTAAATATGGGCCTGAACCCACTACGAAGTGTTCTTCTTCTATACGAACACAAAACAACCAGTTGTAGTGGGTCGGTAAAGTACGTATACGTGTATCGACCATCTCGGGCAATTTTTATCATGGCTCTTATGATTATCTGCGATTTTGTGCCCTCACAAAAAATATCCTATGATAAAAATCATATCTGCGAACAATAATTTGTACCAAAAATTTTACAAACGTTAACTTATTTCGAGCTTACCTTCAAATCGAGCTTAACTTTTTAGAAATAGCCAGATCTTCGCACATATTGATTTTTTTCATTTTCTTCAGTAGAGTGAAGTATGATGTTGGATATAATTGACTCGAAAAACAATTAAGACTTTTCTTTTTTTTTGGCAGTGTTTTCGTATTGCTTACTGCTTGATCTTACGATTGGCCTCATATATCCAAAGAATTTTTAAGTTATTTCACCTCAAAGCGGTGCAACAACGGTAGTAACTTAAGTAGTGACGGCTGAGTTGGACCGGAAGCACGGGGCAATTGGCGCAGATGTACGTGACACCTGCTACAGCTTCACAGGATGACGTGGACGTGGTAGTGAAATAATAATCAAAGGATAACAATTGATAAAATAGACTAATGCAACAAAGTAAAAGAATGACTCGAACATTCAGTGGATTTAACTAGAGCAAGCTGATAAACCGTAATGAGAACTCCGACAGCTGGAGAAAGGGCGTAGAGTAAGAAGAAACACTGTAACTAAATAGTGGGACCGGTATAACAAGACGATAGGACAGTATTGAACAAGGGTTGAGAAGTCGGCTCTAAATGAATCGGGCCTAAAGTGACTAAGCAGGGATAACAAGGTAGCATTAGTTATTGTACGGTACGCGCAGTTAGTTTTTGGAACTTCGGTGTTTATTGTAAAAATGGGTAGACTTTGTATGTCTATGGTGATCCTGTGTGCGAACCGAATCAAGCGCGGCAGCTCGTCACGCATCTTCTAAATTAGTGCATGCGAAGTACGCGGCCAGGCGCATTCAGGCGAGCGACTTAGGACTAAGTTAGCTTATCTGTTCGAGTGATCTAGGAAATAGTTGAGGGTAGTCCGTCTATTTCATATGCCGAAGCTGATTCCGTATTACATCAGTTTTTAGTGTTGAAGAAAAAAATCATAATAGAATACCACTATTACCTTTACCTATACAAGTATCCGCCAGATGGTTGCGTTGTCCAACTCACATGTTTTGAAAGGTCACCATCGGGTCAGGGCCGCTTAGATTACCTTCTATTTTACGTACGCGGGCTACGTCCCGCAATAACTGTCCATCCTTCCTTCCTAGTTAATTTACTCAGTGCAAAAAAATTCGTAAATGCCATTGGTATGTATAAAACGACATCTTATATTAGTGGATGTATAAATAGCAGAAGGAAAAATGTCGTCTAATTCAAATAAGTAAAATCTATGTTCTCGATCCAGCCTCATCGTTAGGACCAGTTTCTTCTAAATGGGTCGTGCTTTAACTGTACTTACTATATTATTAATTAGAGTGCTTATTTATATTACTAGCGTTTTTGACCGTTTTTTTTTTAATAAACTTATTGGCATCCATTTTGACGGAAATAACGCCAATTGGAAAGGCAGAATATATGCAGTAATAACATTTTTAATAGCAGTGACTAGAAATGATTTTGTCAGATCTGGCTGTTCAAACGCCTACTGGCTAAGGGAGTAAAATCACCAGAGTGCCTATATCACCCTAGATACTAGTCGGAACTCGTTCAGATGATATTTCATACAGTTAATCACTGTGCCATTTTGAAATTATCTAAATAAAGGCACTTAGCATTGAATGAAAATAGATCTCTGTTCACGGTACGATCGATCTGCTTGTCATATGCTGAACAGGCTTAGCGCAGGCCATCTTCGGTTCCATCAGACCCAGCTGGTGAGTAGGTTGGATTTTCCCGGCGTGATTCAGGACAACCAGAGTGCTGGACCTATCCGACGAAGGAGACGTTGGCGACCCGCCTATGTCAATCATAACCATCTACGGGAGCTGATCGATGCTCTTGAAGGCTTCGTTCTTGTGACTAATATGCATGGCAAGATCATCTACGTATCGCCAACGGTGGAAGGTTTTCTCGGCCATCAACATGTGAGTCAACTAGAGGACGTGCCAATAGTAAGGACGTTTCTAAGATTTCGCCGACGTATGGACAACACTTGACGGATACGTACGAAACAACTTCTTTCTCTCATGGAATAGATTGTCAAATACTGGAAGCCACGCGTGGCAAATAAACCCGTAGAGAGAAATCTTATCTACATATATCAGAGATTTTAATAGGTTTAAAAGTAGGAAAAAGAAATTATCTTGTTCTGCGAAACGTCATTCAGCTAACTAGGTAGACAACGAGCGATACGCGACATGCTTGCATCGAGCGTCCTATTCCTACCCTAATCAAACGTTGTGCCTAGTCGTTTGAAAGGCAGCAAACTCGATAGCGGACTGCTGCTGCTGCTGCCGCCCGATTAAATGGCAAAGCTTTGTGGATTTTCTAACATTAATTTAAATAATGTCTGCTTAAATATTTGTTTGATGCAGATCGAGATGATCGGCCACTCATTATTCACTTTCATGCATGCAGCGGACGTAAACAATGTCCATATGAAACTACAATCACTATTTTTAGCAAAAGAACAGTATCGACTGATCGGCGACCAACTGGTGTGCGACGACGTCTCGTTTTTTTGCCGAATACGTGAAAAAACTCAACCACGATCTGAAGTCATCACGTATCAGGTTGGTGACGTTAGACAGTGACTGATTTGGGTTGCTGATCACAAATAAATGCACATGTATTGCTATGATGCAGCTACAGTTTCAATGGACGTCGCCTCTGAAAATTGATCGAACAGTGTTTTCTATATTTAGGAAATAAAAAGAAAAAAAAAAAGAGCCCATAATCTATCGTCAAATCTAGAACCTTCTCGTAGGCTGCGTTTGTCTGTGATAACTTCAATATTGGTCATTTATCTGTTTCTATAAATGTACCTTTATTTTTTGCACCACAAACGCGTTACCCCGATGTGTAAAATCCTATTATTTTTTCGCACAGGCAATCTATGCGATTGGACGTATCGCAGGTCCAGCTAGGTTCGAAGAGAATAGCGGTATGGGAAGCGCTCACAGTACAGCTCTGGCTCATAATTTCAGCCCTGCGAGATTTTTACTCAAGACTTTCGTTCGCATTTTGAACGCTTCACCCTACAAAGAGCTTTCACTCACCGACGCTAACCGAGTAGGTTATCAGGGACTATTTTATAACTGGTTAAAGTTTTACCGCTGAGATTCAATTAATTAGGTAACTAGAAGGTGAAATTCATTTAAATTGTAGGAAAAATGCCCGACCTTCTAATGCACCGCAGGAGCGTCTCACGATATACGAAATAGCGTTGCGAAATACGTAACAATTAACGTTGACTGAAGATCTTCCACTCTGTCCTGTCCCTGACTGAAAGTAAACTCTACAGACCTGACAGTTGTGCGCTTATTTACTATTTTATTACATATATCGCACGTACCCACTGAACTCATAGACAGTAAATCGTAACGTCTTCTCCAGTTGTCAAGATACTGTGTTACTGTAACATGTTTGGCCGTTACTCGCAGTAATACGTAGTGGCCTAGGTTCGAATCGTTTTGAGAGCTTTTACGTCAAGTACTCAAATGCCATTGAGTACTTGACGTAAAATTTGAAACGTTGTTGAGATGATGTTAGGGTTAGATTAATTTTGAGTCGTCGCTATACTATGCCCAGTAGGTCATTGACGGGACGGAAAATAAACAGCAAAGGTTTTTATTTGCTTGAATGGAAGTAAGACTCCTTTCAGCCATCAACTTTTTAATTAAGCACCGTTGAATAATGAAATCCAGTACTGTATGAAATTATAAGGCGAAGGCATCTCGTGAAGTTTCGTTCAAAAGAAACACCGCAAAACTGTGCTCACCTCTTCCTGGTATCGTTATCGAACATCGCCATCTTGGCTGTGAGCTAAAGAGTCTTCACATATATAATAACAGTATGTGAAGTCTACTAAGGCACTTAGCTTGATTTCCTGCTACGACTGAACCCGGCTAGTTTAATACCATTTGAGCATTATATGCGTGGCAGATTTTCGTTTCAAATGTTTGTTTTCTGTGTCATTTCTTAACATTTACAATCAAATTAACAACTGGCTAATTATTATAGTTATGTGGTTATTGACTAAGCGATTCAAGCATAATTTGCCCGTTTCTTAATGAAAATTTCCCTCTCAGGTAGTTGAATTGAAGAAAATAATGCTTTTCATCCTTCGTTCCATCTTCCTGCCTATTCTTGTTACAACACATAATAACAATAGTGATATTAAATCTGGATAATTTTCATCGATCGGGTATTCTGTGTCTTTATATACAGTTTCTGTCATCTTGTTCCATAAAGTAAAATTTTCACCACTACCGTCTGCCATGGCTGCTGTTACACTATTGATGTGAGTCTATCTACGTAATTAATCGTTCGTTTTTTGTTAACTTCAAATATCGTACGGGAAACTGGACAGCTTTTGAATGATTTCCCTGTTCCAGAAACGATTTTCCTTGTATTATTATGATGCAATTGTTTGAGGAGAGAAGGTTAGCCGACGCCGAATCTTTACCTCTATAGCAATCTTCGTAACGCTGTTTTGCCCACCCTTCTAGCCTTGAAGAGACTGAAAAACTTGCTTTTCCTGCTTTGTTAAGGAGCATCGCTGATTTGGCCAATATTTTGTCTCTATACACCTGATCGTTCGTCTGGCGAGCGTGCGATCATAATGCCCTTGGCAACTGGTATTTACATATCATGCCTTTGTACTATTTTATCCTACTCTTCGGGCCCCAGTAGTAGACAAATGAATACGTGAAAGATTTCTGCCGTCGATCCTGTGCTATCCGCAATTATGGTGATCGTACTGTTGCGAGTCCTTCCTTATGCCAGTCAATCCCAGCGGCAATTGCTCATGACTGATGTCATCCAATAGGTGGCTGTCATAACACAGATTACCCCTTAGTAGAATCGGTTTAATGATACCGCTTTTCTTTTGCTTCCTTTGTTATATAACAACTTCTTTTTTTAGTTTACGAATCTTGGTAATCTCTACCTGTCCTACTTCCTACTGCTTGGTCATCTGAAGGACGAGTTATAGGTGCGAAAAAAGGCAACAAATACAAGTCATACGCGATGCCATCTCCGGAATTTCATAAGTCTCCACATCCTTATCTTATCCTTTACTCCACACACTTGCTGATATTTTACAGATCCATAAACTACGCTTTGCCCCTTACCAGTTAGTCCGCTTGGGGCTTCTGGATAAATCCTTACTGAGTGGTCACTCAGTGGACCCCATATGTTCCTGAACATCGATCACTCTCCTCACCCCCCTGATCTTCATTACCAGTTATCGCACCAGAGCCTAAATAATCATCTTGAAAAGCTTATCTACTTACTTCTTAATTGTTGTTTATTTGACTTGTTCATACATTCTTCCGTCAAGCCCCTGCGATTGCGTTTGTTATAGGGCGTCACCTAATATTAGGTACTTGCCTATATATATATATATATATATATATATATATATATATAGGGCGCCGTGGCTTGCCCTACTTGGCTGTGCCATGAACAAAATGTTTGCTTTGAGTTGAGTCAAAAAAGAGGCATACATTCGTCCTACGAACCCTACACCCTGATTCATGTAAGACCTTTAGAAGGAAAGGCGGTGACTATTTTAAGCAGGCCAATATTACTAGTGCCATCACTCTAGAACTGCATATGTTTTCGATGAGATACTACCGACACTCACCATAAACGGCATTCTCATTCTTGCTCATTATGTGTACTTGATGTCAGCTTGTTTTGTTTTCTTACCTTATATTTATGCGTTACGTACGCTGACGTATAGCCATATGTACTGCATTAAGTTGCCCTGCACGGTTACCATTAAAAACAGGTCGCCTGACGATTTATATCGGTGGCCAATCGCGGTAGAAAATAAACCTGTGGAGCCGTTACGGCCTTCGCTAATAACACAAACTTTATGTCGAGCCAGTTTTCGGAGAGTATTTTGCGCTCAGGAACTACTTTAGGAGCAGGCGGCGCCATTCGGTGCTACGTTACAAAATGAGTGTATGTTTTAGCAGTGCCTGAAGCTCACTTTCGTGATTTCGTGGAACTCAATAATGAATTCCGGCGCATAATAAAAGTCATATATTGAGCATGCACCCAACCTTGTTTTGAGAGTCACCTTTTTACACCATCGTTCAATAGATCATTTTTAACATTTAAGGGCAATTTTTTTTAATCCGAATCAGCTCTGAGTTGTTCCGGTTATCGTTTCACCACTGGGGGCGCAGCTTTAACGGTTGTATCGACGGCTGCCAGTGTCGCTGTTATAGTGATCGTTGTTGACCGATAATAAGCTTCCAACAGTTAGCCTGTATGGCGGCGAGTGTGTTTCCGTTAGCGTTCGCATGGAGTTTATGGACAAGCTTCAGATTTACACCGATGTTGCCCGATGAAAACGTCGTTGTTTCCCTCTACCACACGATTCGCGAAAAATCGGGACAAATAAGAATCGCTTAAAACAAGGCATACGTAGAATTACGCGCTGATCTATTCTATCGTTAACGGCTTTTTGACAATATAGGACGAGTACGTGACACGTCATAAGTTGGATGGTACAATCATCTACGCAGACCATCGTATTGGTGTGGTGACGGGCCATCTCCCGCACGAGGTCATTGGGGTGTCTGCCCACAAATACATGGACCCGTCAGATGTTGTTATTGCCCTATTTGCCCAAAAACAAAGTAAGTACCTTTTGCTTAAATTCACGCTCATCTGCAGAAGGACAGTACGCACAGACAAAATGACGCACAAATCAGAATGATATGACAGCAACGTTTCTGATATGCGTGCCGTAAAAAGCTAAGAACTGCCATTCACAGTATTGTGTACTATGCGCACTGTTTATAGAATGCTTCAAGGAAATGAAATAGCCGCTTACCTGTCACAAAAAGCATAATATTGTTATAAGATATACGGCTCGAATACCGCAAATAAAATCACATAGTTTTTCATAGCATGGATTGTGCACATGGTACAAGTGGCGCCCTCTCTAAACATTTCCTGACGTGGTGACGAGGGGAACAATTCCCCAAACTCCCTGGGGTACCGGCTTTGATCTCTAGCTGAGACTAAACGGTTTTCCAAGCTCTTTAAATGTTTAATTTCAGCTAACCTCCCAGTTGTGTTTGACCAGCACGCATATCATTCAACGTATATTCGCGATTATATTTCCACCGTACCACATATCGGTTCGGTTCGGCCCTAAAGTCCGCACTTACATAGTCAAAAGACCCCCGCTGTTTTTAAATACTGTAAATAAATAAATTTAAATAGATAAAAAACTGTCGCTTGACTAGCTTCCAAGACTAACTACGGCCTGCAGCGTGTACATTAATAACCATGTCACCCCTAGCTTGTCCATGAGCTGCGTTGTGACTCCGAAGTCGACGCTATCGGTTATTGTTTTCAGTGTTAGCTTCGCACTCGGGTAAAGGCGTTGTTGTATATCGGCTTAGAACGCGGGGCGATGACTATATATATCTTCGTACCTCGGGTTACCTACACTATGATCAAACCACGATGCAGGTAGGTACAATGGGTACAGGTATTCGAACAGGAATTTCTGTCCCGTGAAGCGTTCAGTTATTGAACAATTTTTTTTTTTTTATGCTCTTACATGAACGTATTCTGGAACGGCATTTTTTCGATGTTTGGTTTCAGTTAATTAGAAAACGTATAATGCCATCGTCTGTCGTCTAATCGAAATCGGGTGACGGTTTCAGGTTGACCACTTTGTGTGCGTAAATACGTTAATGTCGAAGGAAGAGGGTGAACGTGAACGACAGGAGTTATGCAACCGGTTTTCGCCACACATCAACTCAGTGACCGTTGAACATCTAAATGATTTCTTCAGCTCAGTCCATGCCCATACCCTCAGACGCATACAGCGATCCAAAGAATCCACCGAAATCAACTTAAACAAGCATGGTACGTTGCGTTTCAATATCAGCAGACACACATCTTGATGGTTTAATCTTCTTCATCGAACTATGGCACGAAAAACGCTCTTTGCCGGCTTTCGTACTAACTGCCGCTTAATCCGCTAATGACAGTTCCAGGTGGTTCTGCATGCGATCCGTTAGCGCTGGAGAACCTTGTAGAGCCCAATTTACTCCTCGGCTCGAATTGCTTCGTCAAACTCAAAACCGAGTATGATTCGGAAGATCTCGAGGAGATATCGGTAGGCCGAATGTCCTGCGTTCCTGACGGAGAGCGAGCGTCCTGTGCCTCTGGCGACACGAGCCATCCCGCTTGTTCGACGATGGATTCAAGTGCACAATCACTAATTCGTAACGCTGAATCATCCAGTCTCGTAAGCAGGTACAACTGAGTGTGTTTTCTTCTATGCAGGTCGTAAATCGGCTTCTACCTGTGTAAAAGCAAAGGTACTTTAATTTTCCAAGTGCGAGTTCTGGTGGAAATTAATATTGTGTCTTCTATAATTACTATATTCGCTCCACGAATAAAAGAGACGAACCCAGAAAGGGTTGTGGGGTCTATGTCGACTGCCGCACTGAATTAGCACATACCTTTTTTTCGCGCAGGTCAAACGATGGTGTAGAGGTTTCAAACCTGCCCGTTATGCCAAGTACGTCGCCCGTCGCTTCCGATGCGAGAATCGGAATAGGCGTAGAAGTCACACAATTTACGCAGGGCCAGTTTTCGTCGAATGTCAACGTTCGTCAGCTGATGCATAGCCGACAGTCGAATCAGCAACACCTGCAACAGCTGCAAAGTAGAAAGGCTAAATGGAACAGCTGCAATTTTCAACGTAAGAATACACAGTAGATTCTTGAATCAAATTCGATTTACCCTTGGAGCGTACGGGCGGCGCTTGTCAGAGCTAATCGTCGAAAAAAGGCAGACTAGACATATGGCCAACATGAATTGGATTTGTTGGAAAGGGAGCAAATCCTAATATTTCTCGATAAATAGGTGCATTTCCGGCGCGTTCATAAAAAATTGGGTAATTTAAGGTATGGCTGTGCTAATTGAGTTACTCAAGTTATTAGCTAAGATCTCTTCAATTATCCATTATAGTCTATTTATTGGTTCAGAGGCTTCAATGAAAGAAGCACTGACTTGCTTAGTTAAGTTAGAAAAAATGGTGTTCTGCTTACGAGAACCTCGAAAATAATGCCAGCACTTCAGCGTTGTCTTCAAGCCCTATCACGCTTTCATTCAGACTTTCAACGTCGCAGATGATGACTTTATAGAGCAGATACCATAAAGGACACACAGTAGCTAGACACGTGGCTAGTTTTTCCTTCTGAAAGAAAAGAGACATAAAAATCGTAAAATTCATAATTCTCTTTACACGACTTCTGCAAATAAACGACGAGATATCTACTGAATTAGTTATTCAGTAATCACAAAGGGGGTTATGTCCACTGGTAAACAAGACGCAAATTTAGGGTTTCCAAAGAAATTAGATTAATTTGAGCTAGTGCAAAAATCGGCTTCCTAGATATAACGATATGTTCCAATACTAACCCTATCCTTGTTAGCGGGAAGCCTATTTTTTTTTAACTTCGAATCCAATCGATATTTGAACCTTCTATAAGCCCGTTTCGGCACCCCGGTTCCTTTCTCCTTATGCTTCATTCCAAATTGATGTTTCTGTCATGATTCTAGGCTCTGTGTTAACCGCCGTTGGAACGCATCATCGGAACTCATCGGGGTCGAGCATAGGCTACGCCCCGTCAGGATCGCCGTCGTCAATCTGTTCATCGCCCGTCGATGATGCCGTTCATCGTAACATGTAAAGAACAGCATTACAAAGAAGTGTACATTTCACTTCATCCACCCGTAAAACGCAACGTTCAATGCATCATTCAATCACAGCGGCACATTATCGCGGTAATCTTCGATATCATATCTGTTTACTGCTTCCAGCTGATCTACAATCATTGACCGGCAGCTCGTCGTATCAACCGATGGTTAGTTTCAGGCTAACTCGTAAATTCGTGTCGGCAAAAAAATCAGCGACATTCTGAGCAAAGTATCTCAAAATCAAAAGGCCAGTTGCGATGCCGTGTCAGTAGAGTTGACGCAGAAAACACTCTACGTAATCCTGTTTATTAGACTCAAAGATATTGTCATTGCTCAATACCGAAAATTCGATACCGTTACCAATTAATGCTCTTTTCCATCGAAGTTATTGGCATCGACTTCCCGTCGTGTCTGTTCGACGAGTCTTTGACTATTGTTTTGGCTATTACATAGTGTGATAAGACTGCGAGACCAGACGAAAATTCACTCAATAAGCGTCGTTGTTCCGCATGCAAACAAGACAAAAGATTAGAGCTATTTTACACACAGAAGTAAATGATATTCTAAAGTTAGATTACGCATGGGGCCTTGCGTATATTTGTATGCCGATGGAAGCCCCCCTCGGCATCTATGATTCTTATCATTGTACTATCATCTTTGCAGTAGAAAAAAATTCAGTGGGGAGTTACTATGATGAATGTCACTGACGAACCAGTCTGAACGGGTCGGTCATAAAGTTAAACTGAGCTGAAAGCAAATTTAGATACTGTCCTCAGAGAATGCTGAAACCAGATTGTTGTAGATATTTTTCAGTATTTTAGCAGATCCGCGCAAAAAGAGATTGGAATGAAAAACCGTAACTTCGTGAAGTATATACATCGGTAGGTAAGATTAATACCTGTGTACTCGCACAGTACATAAAAATGCTCAGCTTCCGCCTTTTAATGGCCCTATATATTTAAGAAGCAGAAGAAAGATTTCAAATGATCCAAATGTATTTATAGCACCTCTATGAGAAACCATAAAACTTATATATCAGTTCTGTAATATATATGCATACATCTATGTATATATATTACCAAGCAACCAACAAGAAAAAGATACGGGGCAGGAAACTGAGATGAGGATAATGAAAATATGTATACAGAAGAGTGCATAGCCAACCATTCATCCACCCACCTTCACATATATACGAGTCCGCGTAAACGATCCAAGTGAGCAATCTAAACGTGAACTTAATGCATATGACTGGGGCAAAGGGGACCGAGTCGGAGACTGAGGATCGGAGGAACATGTAAAGGCAATACACACGGAGATTCTTCCGAGCTTTGAGTATCAAAATAGTTCAGATGCGGGAAAAGAAAACGATAACGGTGGAAGGACACGAGAAAGGGATATTGGAGCAGTTGCCTAACGTAGATGCGGTAACTTGTCCTCATCCGTTTGAACTTTTTTTGATTAATAATAAATAGTTATGAATTGAAGGTGAACTAATAAACTGCATGGCCAAAAATTGCATTGTACGCTAAATATCTTTTGGTAGATGTATGTGATTAGGTGAAAATGAGCTTAACATGTTTTATCCGTTACTCGTGTATACTATCATATCGCAGACATTTCATGTACTGAAACTTGAATAGGACTCTAGATAGATGCAGGCAGGATCGGAACCACATCAGCTTCTTCCTAACAGCAAATAGTTAACATGAATGAGCCAGCATTGTTAAGGGCGAGTGAAGATAATGCATAGCAACACGTACATTTTGTGCAGACCTTTGCTCTGACCAGTAGCGCCAATCTTCCCTATACGCCTGCATACGCATTTGACGAAGCACTGACCGTTGGATATGTATGGGAGTTCTGGCGGTTTTGTCTGCGTAAACCCAGTTATGCCGATCTGATGAGCGACTATTTCCGACATTTGTGTCTGGACATGTTGGCTTTGGTGTGATAAAGCGTTACCGTAAAGCTGGCTTCAAGATATCATTCTCTTAAACGACCGTCTTCTGGTCGACAATAGAACGCGACGTTTTCGCTAATAGTGGCGATAGCGGCAGTTATCACAGCGCAAACACTAACGTACTGATAAGGTGTAACAAAACTCTACGATATGTAGAACTGCAGCGATCGAATTAAAATCAAAGGGATACAGAGAACATGCTTAGACCATTGTTACAGGTATATCGTATCTACGTCGTGTATACCTACATATATATATATAGATTTATATAATATATACTATTTATTTTCCTGTTGTTAGTGTGCACGAGATTTTTATCGTCATTATTATCTGGTGATGAGAGGAAAAACATCGTACATGTTGCAGGCATTATCAGATTATTCGCGTCGTTAAACCCCCCTCAAAAATACATATGTATAAGTATAAAGTATTTCCTCCGGGATTTGCGATACAGGAATATGTACATTGTTGTATGAATAATATGTAGTAAGAGAATCACTAAAAGCTAACATATTCTAGGGATGTCACGGTGTCGTGATATAACAATATATATATATATATATATATATATAACCGCTTCTTGTAAGTGCTAAAAAATTATGAAATAACTTAGCAAGCTGTTGTTGTAGCAGATATAAATTATATAGCAATGGTACAAGAAGACAAGGCCCAACATAAAAGGGAAATATACTTGGTACTCTTATACCCACACAAACGCGCGCACACACAAAGATATGTGAAGTACATAGTATGTGGATACAGTTAGTGACCATATTGTAGCACAATGACAATAACGATAAATTGAGATGGATGATAATAGGAAGAAAGGAAGACGAAAGGAAAAATAAGGAAAGAAAAAATACCTGTATAGTTGAATTTTCGTTGATACGACTCCTGTGTGTGTGTGTGTGTGTGTATATATGTGTTTACATTTAAGCTCTGTCGTTCCACGTGCTCTTCCGATTCCGTCCCATCCAGTCGATTAGAAAAAGCAGACTTCAAAAACGACATGGATGAATATTTCTAAGCCGTCAGTTGAACAGATTGCGATTTCCGTTGCAAATCATTGGGGTACATAAATTTCTCCGCTGTCGTCGCGCATCAGTTAACGTTATACGCTAAACTAACAGGCAGTCATGGAAAAGACACGAGTTAGTGGCGTCTCCCCAGGAACAGATCTGCCTCAGCATAGCGCTTCAACGAATTCTATACCCTTCATCCTCGTCCACCCATAATCACTCATTTTCGTACATAATCGTCTTCTTTTCGTTCGCTTACAACCTATTCAGGTTACGTTTTTAATGGTTGACCAAATAGGATAAAATTGCCCCTTATCAAAACGAATTAATGTACGCTTGTTGTTTTCTATGGTTTTGCACAACTGTAGGGCGCAATACTGACAGCTACCCACCCGCACACATATAGACGCGAATCTGTCTAAAGTTATCAGCGATCTTTTCCTATGTACCTTGAATAGTTCGATTGCCAGGACGCGATTTATTGGAAACAATCGTTTATCTGATAGATCCGATAATGGAAAAGGTAAGGTCTTGGATTGGACGCACCATCCCGCTATAGGGGTCGCTTTAAAAACACGAATTGGATATTTCTATGCCACTGGACCCTCTTCCAGGACATAAGCTTGCTGAGATAAAATTTTCATTTTTAAATTATTGCAAAAGCATGTGGCACCAGGACCATGAATTTATTCGTTGTGCCCAATCAGTTTTCGTTTGTTCTGCTATTCGAAGGTATCGTTTGTGCTGTACAGAAAGACGAATCTAATCACTGATGCTGTTTCACTACGCACGTTTCTGTTAAAGAACGTTCCGTAGAATTTCTAGTCTTTGATTGTAGCCGTTATGCAGGAACAAGCGTGGGTGGAAGCTCACCTTGCACCAATTCGGTAATTCGTAGAATCTTAAAGCTCCGTTATCCTAATTGACGATGGAAGCACGGTGAGCACACTGTACACTCGCACCTCTACTATCAAAATACATAGTCCGCTTTAGTA
Source organism: Varroa jacobsoni (assembly GCF_002532875.2). Classification (NCBI taxonomy): domain Eukaryota; kingdom Metazoa; phylum Arthropoda; class Arachnida; order Mesostigmata; family Varroidae; genus Varroa; species Varroa jacobsoni. The sequence continues at coordinate 240,885 of NW_019213389.1, forward strand.
GCCTGATATTAGACTTGTTTTAGCCGCATCAGAGCTTCTTATTGTGACATTTATCTACCGTTACACCCTACTCTCGTTCTCAGAGCGAGAAGAAACGGAAGAATGTTGTTTAACGGATCCGGGTCCCAGCTTCAAAATGTCGTCCAGATGTTTCATGAAGCTCATTACACTGAGATTTAACTGACTACAGGTATGTCTGTGCTATTTAGCTTCGACTTCATATATTTATACATATGGATTGGGCAGTGAAAACGTTATGCTCAGCAGGTATTACCGCTGAATGTTTGGGTTTATGTATGTGTAGGAAAAAAGAGAGTTCGCTGCGGCGCTGAGGTTTATCTAAAGAATTTATGGATGAATCGAAAGGACCACGGTCGTCCTTCTGTGTCGTTGGTTTTTCCGCAAAGCGGTTGATTAAAGAGGACTGTTTATTTCTTAGAGTCAAACAAGGAAGAAGGGAAATATAGAATATTTCTAAAAATAACCCCATTTGCTAGGATCAGAAATTTCTCTTACGATGGCATAAATTGCTTCTGCCAGGTGAAGTTAACATGACTGTATTATTTTGCATGTTTTTTTGTGGCAACAGTGGAACGAAGACAGCTCGGAAAGGAACTGTATGGTGGAGCTCTTACTCATATAACGTAATCATAGTATATGTCTCATTTGGCAAAAATGAAACATACGCTGCTGCGACTATTCAACAATGATGCAATATGATGACAATTTATAGAGCAACGCTAATAGAACTATGGAAGTGAAAGGACTGCTAAGAAAATCTAATCGATACTATCAAAAGTTGTTTTGCCAAAAAAAAACTTGACACAATAATGTAATTTGTAAGTTTATTCGGTGTGCACACAGTTCTCTGACAGAAAAGCACAGTTATTATGTTGGCTAGGAACAATGTCGGTAATGGAGGCTAATTTACCCTTCAGCATTACTGCGACTTCACTTATAGTCTACCTCACGTCATTATGGTTAGTAAGCTATATTATATGTAATACCACCGTCGATTGGTAATTGTTGATTAACTGCTGATAAGATCAAGCAGGAGCCGCAGCAAATTCTCACATTGCTCGAGAACTTACTCCCGTAAAGAAACCTATGCTTAAAAAATGTCTCCATACGCCAAATCGAAAAGTACGCACAAATGCCAGTTACATCGTGAACAAAAATGCTATATATCAGTAAAGGAAAGACGTAAGTTATCCTACAGGTCGCCGTCCTTCTAAAGTTGATCTCTTTTAAGGAAGACCAAAAACTTTCATTCAGATTTTTCCCGTTCGAATAACCATATTAATTACACTTCCTATATTTTTCAATCGATTTGGCAATGAAACCTCCAGCTGAAAAACTCAGGGATCACTGGTTGAAGCCACGCCAGTGACATGTATTACGTAACAATTAAAAGGATAAGGTCTATTTTTGAGCTAGCCCTGGTACAGGAGTGTCCGAGGGTATGACATGTGATCTACCTCTTTTTGCTGCGACTTTTGCTGCTTCACTGAGATAATGGAGCGTCGGGCAATAAATGATAAATCATCATTCAATCGGGCAGATCAGTCAATCGGTCGTTAATGTCCCGGTGCTGATTCACCGGGAATAAATATACGTGCGGCGTGCCACACGTATTACTATAAAAACTCATCGAACAGTCTGAGGTTGGGGCGCACGTTTCGATCGATTCTTGAGATCGGCAAAGACATTAGAATACTAATCATTTCCAGTTAACCTTCAGGCTTGACCGATCTCACTTTGTCCGTCTGCTCGGCCCGGCACTACACATGGCGAACCGCCCTTATATACGTAGATATTATACACAAATGTTAGTGTGCACTCGCGTTTTCGCGTGGACATTGAGCCCAACACAGGAAATACCGTCATTTTAGGAAGGAACAGGGTAACCGTATCATAGTAGACATAAGGACGACCCCAACAATAGACAACGTACCAGACTTGCTGATATTAACGCAATACGGTCAGAGACGATTATGATAGTGTGTTATCAGCTAACGACGAATACAAACAGAGATCAGCTTTGGCGGCCCGATGCGTTGTTATCTTGCGTTTTCCGTTGATTGTCTATTGGGTTGACCGCTAATGAATTCTGCTCGCGAGAAGTATGCTCGGGCCAGCTATTTGGTTGGCCCGGTAAATGTTTAAGGATTCATAATAAATGGCCAAGATCGACTGAGTCGAAAGGTCACGACGTAAAGGTACGGTGTACAGTAGCAGCAAAAGCGAAGGCCAAAGAAAAAAAATACAGCGTTCGCGTGATGGGCTTTAATTGCGATTTCGGCTTAAAAACACTAAATAACGAGCTACATAATTATTATTATTATAAAGTCACTGGCGTATGATCATTACCATTTGATTCACTCCGCTTTGCGTGTCAATAGAAAACTGCCGAGCAGAACTTCCAGTGTGCAAATTGTAACAATGGGCATCGTTGATTTATATAACTTACATACTGATCACACTAACATGATACGGTCATAAAGATGGCTTCACAATGATGATATGCTAAAAAGAGACGTAGACTCTGGGAATAGGCGTTGTTATGAGTCATATAGGGAGAAGCTTAGAATTACGTTATTGGAGGGCGCCACGTTAAAACATGTGCCGAGGGCCATGGATGGAATCACTGCATAAGCTGTGATCAAAAATAAAAATAAACAATAATATAAAATATAATAATAGTACCAAGATTAGCCCTGCTAATGGCGCGGTGGCCAAATCGTAAGGGTCACCGTTCAGTGTTATAACACAAAGGACTAATGGATACGATACATTCGGATCTCTAGATGAACGATGACGAAGAAATTGTCGATACTCCAACACAGTGAAGGGAGCAATGCAGGAAGCGAATATCGCCATTAGCGACAGGAGTCTGCGCTGGTGGTTAGCAGATACCAATTTCTGAGCAATTCTTTCATCGATATGTAATCTTCGTCAAAATTAGGACAGGTCAATATGTAACCTTTTTAATCAATTAGGCCAAAAAGAAAAAGATGCTACTGCGGCAAGCTTCAAGCATCAACCGGCGTTCAACGACGTCGTGTACAGTTTATCGATATGTGTATTGCTCAATGGGCAATGGCTTAAAGAGATCCTTGCGCCGCAACGCTTGCCTGGGTATCGTCAACACCTGTGATGGTGCGACATACACGTAGAGTGTTCGGCCATAGCCTCAGTACCTAATGAGCATTGCTTGTGTGCAGAATTGATGTGATTGATGGGTATGCGATTGATGCTAGACAGAGCAGTAAAAGTAGAGGAATATCTGATCTTGATATATATATGATTATGTTATTGCTGTAACAAGGTGAGACAATTTCGAAAAGTCGAAACATCGAGGAATGAGGCGAACCGGACACGAAACGGTGAGCGACAAATTGATATCTAATCATGTCGTTTAAAGAGAAACGCGAGGCAATGGAGGCAACAGACGAAAACAGTAACGACCGAAATAACAGTTAAAATGATAATAGTACCAATGGTAACGTTGTTATGGATGACTGAATGTGGAAAGAGCGAATTTCTGTCCTACTTATCGTAAGAAGAAGGTTTTACGAAAGACACTAATTGAGTGTTTTGACTGAAATATTATTACCTTTCGGTGTTTGTAGAGCAAAAGTGGCCTACGTTAAAGGCCGGATCCCCGGTGAGGAAACATGAAGGACCGTGACCAAGAATAATAAGGCCCCTTAGTGACTATGCTGGTGTTAAGCTATAATACTAGCAATGATTGAAATAACTGAAATGGTAATGAAGCTCACGATAACAACGGTGAATATAGAAAGATAAGAACTACCCATATATATAGAGATGACAATGATCTTGTTGTATTGTGTGATGATCGTGCGTCATCGGCCATAGGGTGCCGGCCGGCCGCCCAATATTGGGGGTAAAATACTACAAGGCTGTGTTTGCACTTAATGTCTACTACGTTGCATCTGTCATTGCTAATGCAGGACTACGAGGGGGGTATGTGTGATTAACTACATATGTGTACGTTTGTTATGGTGCTGTGTATATGAAAGGTAGAGAACGATAACGTTTGGGAGTGAGCGTGCATTCTTCAGCAATGCACGAGCAGAGAGTCACTGGTTCAGAAATAAACATGATGATACTGATGGAATAGAGAGATAAACGATTCAAGAGATAAGAACAGATGAAAGAAAGGAAGCAAATTTACCCTATATTGCTCAACGTAACCTTAAACTTAAATTGCGTACATTAATATATTCTCCAATAAAATTGTTTTTATTGTTGATTAATATGCGTTTTAATAAATAAATTTGGCTGCAATTTATTTATTTTAAATTATATCGTTTTACAGGAATATGTTCTTCCATAAAATGCTTATAGGTAAGGATTCATCAATATGATATGTCCATCCGAAGTTATTATGGTGGTTTTGAAACAGGCCCCTAACGTAGAATGATCGTACAAGCAAGCAAAAGTGAGCTAGGTACGTTATCAAAATGTCATGACATCGAAAAATACATATCATGTTTTTCATATAGAACTAAATAGATTTAGTTAGATACTTAGTACTAATTAACTCATCGAACGTTAGCGTAGTTCGGAAATTAAAATTATCTACCAGCAGCTCCTTGTGACAATGAGTCCCAGTCTTAGAGGCCTATCTAGACTTAAGAGATTAGTTAAAGCTCATTATAGGAGACTGCAAGTACCATAAGCTAACTCCTGTAAGTATTTTTTTCAAATTTTTAAATCTACTTAAGTGCCTAATGAAAAGTAGCAACGAAAAACCGACTCTTTCGTCACAAGGAAAACACCGGAAAAGTGTACTTTGACGTGGTAACAACGCTTCAACAGCCCTCTTTAATTTTTAAATGGTTTTTTAGGCGCTGTATGTTGACTCTCTTTGTTGAAAAGTCAGTGGTTAAGAAAATGGAAGGTAAGTACGAGGTAAATGTGTTATGAATGAATAACTTTCTTACGGAACAGCTAGTGAATATGACTTCCTTTATTGGATCACATGTTGAATAAAGGATATCGATCGCGCGACTCAAGCCAGCCACCCGTGGCTCTTTAGGCTTATGAAAGTTAATCAAGTAAGTATTTGCGCGTGGACCCAAATGCCATCTTCGGTCATGTTATATAGGAGAAGTTACATTAGTGCGTGACAAAAGAATCTCGAAGACTCAACCGTTTTATCTAGCACCTTACTGACACGGAAATAGCTACTTCTGAAGATCAGACATAATAGAACACTTCTGGGTAACTAAGACGTATCCGTCAGCCGTATACAATAATTCTCGCTGTTTCTTAGGATCACTGAATTCAAAATTACTCACCAGGGTATAGGACAAGTGTGCCCCGTTTTTCATGACGACACTTATTAAGTTACATGAGTTATCACTGGCTACCAGTGTGCGATTTCGAAATTTCGCGCCCATTACTTTTTGATCCTTAGCCATCGCTCTCCGCTGGACGTACACACGCTTCAAGTTATCGTCACCGAACAACTTAATGGATAGTACTACTGAATATCAGTTCAGCTCCATTATACATTGCAATACTACCCTAATGAAGCGTTTGACTTGAAACTTATCGATGCATTTCACCGACGGATCTAATCTGAGTTAGACGTCACTTATTGTACAAGTCAAAATAGTTTATTTGTAGTACCAATTTCTGACAATGATATTGCTAATCACTCAAAGTTCTACCCCTATCAAACTTCAATCTAATGTTTTTTTTAACCAACGTCCTTTTTATAAACGACGCGTATTTTAGCTCAGATATTCCTGTCCATCCTTTTGGAAGTTTGACCATACGCTCCTATGTGATGTTCTCTTAAACACATCCCAGATGGCAGAATAGAAAGAAAATTGCTCGACGGACTGATCAATAATACCGCCCACGGATATCTTAGGCTCTTTCCGTTTGTACAGCACACGTAATAGCCCTTTATAACCTGGATTAAATAGGTGTCTTTAACAGACGACCAGTCGGCAGATGACCAGTTCTGATAGAATGACAGATGTCCTCTCAAACTACGCACGTTATTACATCACAGTTGGTCATTCCGGATCACAAGGGCTCTGATAAAAATGCTTTTCAGGTCGGCCTCATCCCGTGTTATCCACCTTCGTAGATTCATCTCAAATCACTCAATAGTTAAATTACTTCGCAATCGGTTCAGTTGGGTACATATAAGAAGATTCTAATAACCCATTTCGAAAAAAACTGGAAGATAATATTTGAGTGGGCTTAAAAGCAGAAGCAGCTTCCTTCGTTATATCTGCATTTTAAAAGAATCACACCTCAATAGCAGCCACCTTTGCGACCTTGAATTTTCCAAATTTAGCGCCTCTCTACGAAATGGTGCACATATATCGGCATTGGGGTACCTATGTGTAAAAAGAAAACTGGTCACATTTATAGGAAGGCCCCAGCAAAGCACCAAGTTATCCTATTATCTTTTCGGAAACCCCATATAATAAGCCTTTTCCACGAGCTATATTGAGCTACCAGACTAACCATACCGCAGGGGCCGTTACGGTTGAACTCCGCCTTGTTGTACGAAATATGCCTTGAAAACCTACCTTACGAACTCGATACCGGCCAACGGCGGTATTGGACGTAAAATTTAGAGCATTTACCTGCAGCATTCCCTGATGCGTTTCAACTGGGTGTGACATCGGAATTGCATAGCAGCTAGCGGAACCCCCGTTAGTTGAAACGAACGTTTGACCCGACCCACTGTTGCTCCTTCGTTAGCGTATCTATGATGGTATACACCGTACGATGCTTGAGCTGCCGCAGGGATTTCTTTACAGCGCGCGTACGTTGCATCGCTCGCCATGCCCAGCATTCCATCGTAATCATAGTTTCCTCAAGGCTCTTTGTTTTCTCTTTTTTTTTCAGTCTTCACTAACGGCCTATATGCAATCCTAGCAACTAGAGATTTCATTGGCCATGCAGATGAAGCCGCCTTTCCTTTTTTCTTTCGATAGAAATCTAGCACGCATTGAATGCTGGTTTTGCTTTAATTGTAAAATTGGCAAGACAGAAAGTATGGTCATGCAAGACAATTGCCCATGGCCGCTTGCAGTGCTGGCTAGCTACTTGTTGGAGGAGCATTCACGCTCCATCGTGTTTCAAGTCTGTCCTACAAGTACTGGGAATGTAGTTGGACCCATAGATCCGGTGGAAAAATCAGGTAGACCAACTATGTAGGAAACTCGCATTCTTTAGCCACTTTCTTTTTACCTATGCTCAGTATGTTGAGTGTAATGTTTCATTATAATGCAGCGCTGTAAGGACTTGTGGCTTCACACACCTCACTTAGCCCTTTCCAATTCGTACTTCGTGGCCAAGCGACGTTCCGCCAAAGTTAGCCAAAAAATACTTTATGCTCTAGTACGCATCTGAATTGCAATTTTCGCAGAAAACAGAATACTTCATCGACGCTTTATTCTAAGTCGCAGCCCTCAAGCTCAAGCAAATTTCCTTTGAAGATAACAACGATTAGAATGTACAAAAAGCTGTATCATGTTTGGTTATTTGCACATTGTGCCACAGTGATGGTTGATGGCCGTAAACAGTTTTATGTCACAAACTATTTTTCAATAAATCGCGCGTTCGAATCTGGACACCCGCGCAAAAGCTGATTTTCAAAAAAAAAAATCGAAGATCCTTCCGTAAACAAAGCTTTTATCCGGAGTGAGACGTCATGATGCGGAGAACAGCAACAATGTCAAGGGCTGTGTATCTAGAGCTTGCATGATTATGGGTTTTGAATCAATCCAGGCCGTCGGTAAACTGAAAAGAACGTATTTAGCATTGATCATTAAAACCGGACGTATACCTTCTTAAAAACTCAACAATGACAAACAAACAGTCAAACGATCATCGAGCGGGATACGAGCACTAAAACTTCTCTCTATCGCTGTATATCCACGACGAAGTAGCTCATATTCACTAGGTTTTTACATTTTCAAATCTCTTTTATGTAGTATAAGACCTTTGCCACAAGTATACATTGAACGCCTGCTACTGATAAAATGTTGTGATTAGCACAGTGTAGTGAAGGTATCTTGTTCGTATAGAATGACTGATGCGAGGCACTTCCTTTGCATAAAATATATATAACGCATATTTCTTGTAATCTTTATTGTAACGACGAGTATTTTCGAGCAACATTTTTATACGGAGAACTGGTGATTTACCCACAAGCATGCAGTAGATTGGACTGTATCAGCCTGAGAAAGGAGTGCTAGCGTAATAGGACCCTTACTTGGTCCAAGGTCAAAATGATGCTTTGTCATGCAAACTCACGATCACCAGCCTCTAAGTGTCGCTTAGAGAGGCTTCAATGAAGTAATCAACACAGTCTTCGATTCTGTTTGAGAATCAGGTAATCCCGATAGGGAATGGCGACGTGGCTCGATGCATATTGCGTTTAACTTTAGGCACATGAGATTTGACATGTGCGCGGTCACCACTGGGCCTTTCATTCAGTCAGTGTGGTAGTCCCACGTATAAACACTGAAGCCGGGCAGACTGGTCGTACGCGGGAAGTATCCTGAAGCATTTTAGATCTCACATCTATTCGGCTACATTGTGTACACATGGCGTTGAGCGGGTACGCCTTGTGGCGCTCGTGACGATGGCGGCTGTCAGTGCTTTCACAGATACTGCTACGGTAACGGCGATGATGACTGTCGCACAGCGAGATGTTCAATTCAAGACGTTTAAGACTGCTCCACTAAGACCCCGAACGAACCGCTACGCTCGTTCAATAATGACTTGCTTCTCCTTTTCACGAAAATCCAACGTGTTTTGCCGCACCGGTCACAGCCGTTACGGCAACAGCAGCTGTAGCAGCCTACGACTTATTGTTGCCGCGTTAGGCGTCGAGCCACGCTAGGGCAAGGGGAAGATAGCTGGAACGAAAACACACAGTTGGCGTTTATCGGGGGAATGACAATGTTGTTCATTCCCTAAGCAGTTCCAATGGCACGGACGCTGCCGTCTGCCACTGACGCGTGAACTTATGGTAACAAATGAGGAGTGCCTCGTTGAGAGTTGCTCGATCATCTCTTCTACGTTGTCATTGAAAAGCAGAGATATGTTCGCCGTTGCTACCGCTACAGATTCCACTAACAACTAGAGCGCAGGTAGGAAGCCAGGCAAAGGGTCAGCTAGCGACGCAACGCTTAAGCCATCGGTAAGCTTGAGCACGACAACAACAACGACATACTTTCTACCATATGTAAGATACGCCACAGTGGAAAAAGAAATCGGTTGGGCCGACCGCTAGATAGTGAAGTCCCAGATGTCATACTGCCTTCGGTAGCAACGGAATCATCGGAATCTGAGAGTACGCAGATCTGAGAAAGAAGACATACAGGAAGCTTCGAACGGAGTCTCTTCAACGTCGTCTTTATCTCCTAATCGCTGTAATCAACAGTTGAGCTGCTCTCATCAGCAGTGTTGCTAGCATACGTCTTTCCCGTAACGATCGGCAGGTTCGCGTAAAAATTCGGTAGTCGCCCGTTAAAGTGTTCATGGTTTTCAACATCAACGGTGTATATAGATGGCTTCTACAGTGGCTTATGAGGACAGCTGTGTGTGTTAAGACGAGTCCTACCCAAACGGACTTCCTTAAAACTGTCGTTTTCGGTCCTACGCTATCGTTGGCCTAATAGTACTTGTGTGTGCGTGTGTGTATTCATTCATTGAACAGGGTCTGCCCGAGGAGGTTACTGTGGTACGCTAGGATGCAAGCGAATCGCAATGTGACTGTTTGTCTATTCTGTGGTTATTCAGTCATTTTGTGTTTAATGGCACGCTGCTAGATGAGCGAACGCATTCGGGATCGGAAATAGACGACGTTTGCAAATCAGCGACTGGGTGTCGTAATTACGGATACATTTGTCGTTTCGAGAGGGATAGCAATCGCTCACTAAAAAAGACGGCCGTACCTAAATTCCAGGTAAATGCTGGTAGCCACATCAGTTAGCGAGATCAGTAGGCGCCTTTGTCCAGAATGGAATAGATTACTTTTTAAAGCCAAACACAACGTACCATACTTGCGTTTTTTAAGCGCACTTTACTAGTGGTCACAGTGGTGCATAGTGGAGGCATTTTGACTTGTAACTTACTTATCTGCTGGATGAATTGCCCGCGGATTCAAGCGAAGCGCGCTGGCCAAAGCAAAGGGGCATAAAACGTATTGCAAAAGCTATTGGTGCTGATAACTGTCTCCGTAAACCATCGAAGCCAATTATGCTGTCATTATAGTTAGCACTACACAAACATATCAAGCCTGTTGCGCAAACGATATAGTATTCGCTCTCTGAGCAACAGAAGTCTCCGGATTAAAAGATACTGTGACACTTCGATCAGTATCTAACAAAAATTTATCTTGACAATTTGTCAAGGAATTGCTGTAAGATAAATTGATAGGTGCCCAAAGATGAGTACATCAAGCGAGCACTTCTTGGATCTGGACACGCCGAGGTGTGATCTCGAAGTGGATGAGGTTCGAGCGTCGCCGAGTGGTGCCTCTGGGTCGAATTCTTTGCCTGGGGTTGTATATTACTCATATAAGGTAAAATAGTCTTGGACATGAATATACTTTCAGCAGTGTGTGTCATAATCCAAAAACAGTATTTATTAAAACTTCTCTGAGACCGGCAAGTGTGTTGTAGGCCGTAGATAGAAACTTGACTCAAGTTGTGAACGATATCGTCATGAGAAAGAATTATCGTGACTCGTCAGTTGTATTAAGTAAAGTATGGACCCTTATGCATATACTAGATGGGTCTTGATCTACTATAATTAAACTCTTTTCTTCCAGTGGTGCCAGCTGTTATTCTGGCAGAATCAATTTTCGCTAGCTAACCAGTATCGATGTGACTCGAACCGAAGAGGAGCTAAAATATAATAACAGTCGTCTTATACGGGTCTTAATAAGCTATGAAAGATCTGTAACCGCTAGAATATGTGAATAAACGCAACTGATAATTTCGGTGTTGAAAATGTTCGGCCTGAGACTAATAGTGCGATGCCGTGGCTTGGCCTTGCGGCCTACGGCGCAGCTCGCCTATAAACGCTAAATCGCCTAAATGAACTATGAAAATAACATTTTTCAGTTCAGTACGTTTGATTTGTACCGTGCCAAGTATCTTTTTTATTGATTGTATCTATTAGTTAAGTTATTTTGGCAATATTGAACCCTTTTGTGCGCTTACGTTAACCGCTCTTTCGTATTTTCGAATGGCTAAAAAAAACTACTATTTACTTCGTGTTTTTTTTAGCGGGGAAATGATTTAGCGTTTTGGCAACAGGTTAAATTGCCGCTGACGGAAGAAATGCAGCAGGCAACATGATGTTCTATAGAGATAGAGGAAAGCAGTCGGTGGGGTAAGCTACTTCGTCCTGTCATGCAGTTCGTAATAAGGTATAGTACATATAATAAATATTCCTTTAATAGAGAATCAATAAACACACTGTAGCGTGGGAAGTGTAGCACGGATAGCTGCGGTCTCATAGTTTTATCGTTACGATCTGCATCATACGACGAATGTGATCCCGCAGTTTGCTACTAACGTAGCTCAACTTTTTCGTTAAACGTCCAGTGAGTGCATGAGCCACAAACTTATAGTTTTTCTTATAAGTGTTTCTTGTCACTTACTTAGTGGATTATTAACGTGCCGTTTTATCGGCTGATGATTAATAATAACAATCGAATAATTTTTACTATTAGATGGGTTAACGAGTAGTTATTGTAGCGGGAGTTGCATTTGAAGATTGACCCGACCTAACTTGTCGACGGAGCGTTCCTTAAAAACAGTCACATCAAGTCGATCAGCTCTACTTTCCCTAAAGTTAAATAGAAAGAGGATAGTTTAGGACAGCGAAGACGCTTAAACGCATGCCGGCTTGGTTTAGTTGATCCTGAAGGAGTACAAACTGCCGTACTACGCGGGCCCGAACGCTAGAACTCTATAAATGTCACCTACTTGATTAACTACGGAACATTTTTCGGTATCTACACGTACAAGCGAATCCATTTCTATGTTAATCCAACTTTAAGAACGAAATTAAGTTTATGATGTCGAAGATTTGTGTGCGTTAGTTTATCGTCTGCTACTGTGTGCAAACGGGAACCTGTTGAGCTCGCCAAAATCGTGGCAAGCTGTAACTTCGGTAGAACGTTTGTGAATATCTGCACATGTTAAAGCACTAAGCCTCTCAATAATGTTGAAAATAACGGATTTATTACATCAAGGGCATCGTTTCTAAATTGTCCATGTAGGGTTCGGCAAACTAAAACAGAGATAGACAAAGTAAAGATCGAGTACTAACTAATCTGGTCTCCATTTCACTTCGTACTAATATCTCATAAGGTCCATACGAATCCGTGCCAGCAGTCGCTGCGCACGTAAGTTAAAATGACGTTTTTCGATTATAGGACTGCTTATCGACAGTACTTAGCTGGAAATTACAACACCGTAACAGTAAATCAACGTTACCGTCAACGATTGATAGCATTATTGACCAATGTAGTTCTCATTACTATAGCACTTGTTCTTGTCCGGTATAGTTATTACTCATTGGAAATAATCGAAAAATTGTCGAAGCTCCAACGTCTATGGCACTCTTGCTGTATCGGGACCGAAGCCCGCGGCAGAAATACGCACTATAGAGGCTAACGTATACCATCTAACAGACTCGAATTGCTTTTGTAGCAAACAAAGCGAACTATACCTATATCTCTTCAGAAGACAAGAAGCTCTAGTTTTTACTAATCGTATTTGCTCTTGTACTATATTTTCGACCGAACTGTTCCGACCGCATCGCTATTGAGATAGCAAAATGGCGGGCGCTGCTATGTGCCGGGTTAAGTTTAGAAAAGTATAGTCGTTTGTACGAAGTTTTATGGCGAATAGTTATAGACTTAATGTCGTTGTTGGCTTTCAGGATTTTCCGACAAGGTCTTTAAGTGTCATGCACACATACTGGGTCCAAGAGAAAATGTGCGATGTTGAAATTCAGCTTGAAGACGATACCACACCCATCCGTGCTCACAGGTATCGCTCACATCAAGTTACATTAACACCAGTTACAACTATCCCACTTTGAAGTTTGCCTTCATCGTTTTAAGGTTGATCATTGAAGTTATCCTAATAAATTACGTTGTACGATTGACGGTGACCGTCGACAAGAATTCAAAGCAGATACTGCTTCGGAACATGGTACTTGTGTAACATATTTAGAGATCAGAACCGCATTTGCAGCTTCAAAGATATACTGGCGTAGATTGCAGCGTTGGCGAATGCTTGCCATGCCGTCTTAGAAATCTATGGCAAAACACCCGGAGAAGTCTGCACAAGACGTTTCTATTGAGGGTAGTAGAGACCTTCTACCGGAGTAAATTCTTCATGTATATCTTTTAGAAGTGATTTCGGAAATTTGTTAACATGATCAGAAAGTCGGAAATGTTCCAAAAGAACAAAAACGTTAAAGGTTTTATAGAAATTTCTCGGCAGAGGCACACAAACGGGATTATGATTGTATAGCTTAACATAGAAGATGAGCTAGATCTGGAATTAAACACTGCATTAAAATCAGGGAAGCTTTGAGTCGACTTTATTGGAAGGTCTGACTAGTACTGACGTTCTTGCAGCGACTTCGGTGAATTAAATTACTAATGAAATGGCCGTAATACTGAAAACTGTGCGTACGAAAATTCAAAGCTATCAATGAAGCTTCTAGAGAATTGAAAGCGATTCTGATTAATTTTTTTTTGATACATGCTTATTATGGGTAGAATATTTGCCCAAAAAAGCTACGTGTTTTTTTTTCTATTGTAACTGTATAAATATGATCACTACGTGTTTCTCATTTGGCCCAATCAATGTTGTTCGTTCAGGGTAGTCTTGGCCGCGGCAAGTCCCTATTTTCGTGCAATGTTTACCTCGAGATTCGAAGATGCTTCAAAAGAAAGGATACAGATAAAGGGCTTGAGCAAAATAATCATGCTGCAGATTCTCAAATTTGCATACTCAGGGCAGGTAAGCTTTTAATGTTTTGCTGTTTCAACATACATAAGTTTGGCTTAAAACGACCCCAGTGATATGGCAGAAGCTGAGTTGGAACGAGGTCTCGCTTCACCAATGTATTAGTCATACGTTAATAGTTGTGCCCATACGAAAATCACGTCGTACTGTTCTTACGATGCTCTATTCTTGCTTGGCGGAAAACCTAGTTTTGGCGTCTATCACCTCTAAAACAAAAATACAAGGAGTAACGCTAGGCGTGTTCTGGTAAAAGGTTGTACCGAATCGCTTCCAACGTCCACCCGTATGTATCTAGTTCAATTTCTATAGCTGCAATCTTACCATCCGGCTAAAAAGACCTGCGGCCAGAAGATACTGATCTCTTGAAGAACCAATCTAAGTGAACTGATCAAGTTCACTTAACTCCTAATGAGACTGCAGTATGCAGATCAAGCCGCCTGGTTCAGACATACGCATAAAAATAACACAACGTTTTCCCGATCATCTTGTCTAAGTGAATGCATAGTCTGACGAGTCGAAATTCCATGGACCGTATGTGATAAATCTGTAATCTCCAATGTACAATATTGTCATCAAGCTAACAGATGCTCTAACATCTATGTTGAGTACCATTTTCTCTGATCACAATAGTATGATCCAACTTATGAGCTTTGCTCGTGTCCACTTTTTGCCCTTGTAGGCCTTCAACTGAACTTGATAGTGCTTTTTAAGGGTAGATCGTCCGGCATATGGACCCATATTTTGAAGGGGCAGGGTAAATTCCACTATTATAGTGATAGAGCATAAGCGTTGCGTCCTGCTGGTATTTGCTGGAGACCTCACTGCTTCGAGTTCGCCTGGAGAGAGCTACGGGCCAGGCAGTAGCAGCAAGTTAGGCGGCGGCCAGAATTTCAATGAGATAAATTTATCAGGGCTCGTCAGAAGAACGAATTGGACCCGTTAACAATCCAAGACGTGAGATCTGAGGTACCTAATTGAGCACGTTACGGTGTGCTGAGATGATTTTCGAAACTATCAACGTACGTTGCTAGAAAGCAAAGAATGGAAGTTGACGGTCGATGTTACCGTCCGCCGTTAATGTGCTTAAAATCATCAAAAAGGCCTATTGTATGCCAGTTGTGTCTATTATTGTAGATAAATGCTGCCTTTTTTTTCTACGAGTCCGAAACGCTTTTCTAGTACGAAATTTATTTTAGAAAAAGGCTGCTTTACAAGATACCATCATGCGTATGCAGCGGGACGTTCATTGGTGTTTTCCGCAGGTGCGAATGCTCAACGACGATAATGTTTGTGAGCTGCTTGCGGCAGGAAATATGCTACAGGTGAGTAAGTTGGATCGCAGACAAGAGTTATCACTGGATGGCGTATTTAACTATAGTCAGTAATCGTACTAGCTAGTGTCTATGAAGCGACGGCCACCAATCGCGTTGAGGGCATAGCGTTGAGTGAACCTCTTCTTACAGCGTCTTTCAGTGATAATGTCATTATCATCAGAGTTAATGAGTAAACGTGTTAAAACAAAAGACATCATCGTAACATCGCATTTGCTCGAAACACCAGAACGCTACCTAAAACTGATAGTATTCATAGTGCACGCTGTTCTACTCAGATACGCGAGGTAACCGAAGCTTGTGCGCGTTACCTGGAGGGCCAATTGGATCCATGCAACTGTATTGGAATATTTCGATTCTCCGGACAACACAGCCTTCGCAAACTGCAACACAAAGCTGAAGCATACATCTATGAACATTTCGAAAAGGCAAGTAGAAGATGAGCCGAAAGATGGGGGCTACAAATGGTAAGAAACAAAGCGAATTGGAAGAGCATGATTTTTTTTTTTATCTTCACGAATTCTTCCTGGAAAATAGTACACGTGCAACTCTAACGCGATCCTGAACGTAAAATTCTAACTATTCAGATCACTGTAAAAGCCGTTTGCCGGCGCAGTACGCCATAAATCTAAGTGTTTGAACACTCTTCTACCAGAACTCTTATCAATATTTTTCTGTTTCTACTACTGCTTCCAATTTCAGGGGACGCTGAACAAGTCGAATAGCTAATATTGTGTTCGCGAGCTTTGACTCGTCGACCTATCCCCATTGGGCACCACTTTTCCAATATTGAGCTGACAATACAATGAGTGCACGAGATTCTCTAACCAGGAACGCCATCGACTGACTAAAGAACAATGTTTCCTTTTTAGGTGTGCCAAAATGATGAGTTCCTTGAAATGCAGCTCTGCGAAATGTTACACATTATCAAGAATGACAATTTCAGCGTCCGTAATGATGCTTTGCTCCTTGAGGCGTGTCTCAGGTTAGTAAACTGGGGGCAGTTTTAAAAAGGTTTGCAGCAGCGAGGGGGGTAAACGTCGCCACATACTTGTCTCAAGAGCGATATGATAGTAATATGTCGGTCGTCATATTTAGTGCTGATCTCTAACAAGCTAATGCTTCGTATAACAATCTATCGACTCTGTTATTTGTTTTACCATGAGAAAAAAAGGTACCAAGCTGCAGGTTTTTTAGCGAATAGAATTGATTATCATTCATCGTGCACCCTATCGGATATTGATGTCACAATGAGTATGACCGAGTTAACGACGCCGATCATATTTGGAACACTTATTTTTTACAAGTTGCACCCCAAAGTCGTTTCAGTCAATGTGTTTTCTGTTATATAATATCGCTATTATCTATTATATAATTTTTACCGTGCGTCAAGTCTTGATCGATATCCTAGTAACGTTAATATGAGCTTTGATCGTAGGCGATACAACAATGATCAGTTATTTCCTTTAATAGAACAGGACAATTGTTGGTAGGACCCATATGTTACAAGTGTTCATATACAACAGGTGGATACGCCACGATATAAGTGGTCGGAAGGGCTCACTACGATTGATCCTGCAGGTTTTACGAAGCAGCTTTTCTTCGGTAGAGTATCTTGAAGAGGTCATCCGGACCTGTCCCCTCATTCAAGAAAGGCCAGAATGTGTCGACTACCTCCAGAATATTGTAAAGGTATAAATAAACACCAGAAGATAGGAATAGAAAAATTAACTTTGTCGTATTGATAAATACACTGCTATATGTGTACACCGCGATCTAGCGATTGTCGTTGTCAATATACTCTGCGGACAATGAACTTAGTTTAAACGGGAACTGGTTACATAAACAATGCTTTTTGCTGGATTGGGTTATGCAGCCCAGTGGCTTATTATTGTGATAAAGTTTTTACTAAGCTTGATTTTCCATTCTGCTAACGATGCACTTTGTGGGTCTGACTCTGCAAGCTTGTAATCGTGGGATCACCGTTCAGATTCTTGTCTAATAATAAGCCGAATTAGCCCTTGTGCTTCCAGGAGCATTGCTAGCAAATTGAATTGGTTCAATAGCATATGGTCATTACTTTCAAACATCTATGATTTACATTCATAGTTCTTTTTTTCTTTCTGGGCTCATAGGAATTGAATCGGAAAAAGTTTTTTTACCGTGTTCCACCGCCTCGTGGTTCGTCCACTTGTTCGTCGGTTCTTTACGTCATCGGAGGTTACCATATTTCTTCGCTGCCTAATTTTGAGGTTTTTAATGCAGCTGACGGCTCCTGGATTTCACAGCCGAACTTGCCTGCTGCTCGTTCAGGTCTAGCTGTTGTCGCACTCGAAAAGCGGTTGGTTTCTTCATCTTCTTGACTCTAGATCATATGATGAGATATAGTAGATATAGATATAACAAAGAATTTTACTCTTAAAGTAAGTGTCCGTCAGGCCATGACTTACACCCACGGCGAACGTTTCTCTATGAGTTTATCAAAAAACCTTTAATTGCTAGCATCGTGTTGCCTTTAGTAACTCCAGGTCGTAGCCGGTTTATAATGAAACAGCGCACGTTCCCGAGGTGCTATATACGCATTTGCGACGCGCATGATAAGGTTTTGTTGTCGCTGGGCAGAAGAGGCAAGGTTAAAAGTCGATTCTACACACTGAATTAATTAACTAATAATAAAGAAACAACTCTCTGGTGTAGATGCATGACGTGGTAATGGTAAAAAGCTACTATAGGGACCACTACGTATCCGGAACTATTAGAACGGAAGCCATCATTTCGGTGTACGTTTGGTTAACTAACAAGCTAGATTTGTGATCTGTATATTGACAGCCTGTTTGCGTTAGGTGGTCGGGCACATCACAGAAATAGCGACGTCCCTGTGGAGGACACTCCCTTCGTACACATTTTCGACATCGAACAAAACTGTTGGACGGTACTGTGTCTTAGTGGAACGAGCAGAACTATTCTTATCGTTGTACGCAGAACCTAATGCTTATATTATGTTTGCGGAAAAATATCTAACCTATGATATAATAATAACGCAAATCGCTGCTAGATGAAATAGAACAATAAATTGATGCCATGAAATGTCACCTACGAACGTACATGCATCGTATGCATGTATTCCGCAGATTTATGCATTTCTCCTTTGTTTTACACATGCCTCGTGGGATAAAGGAAGGCCCATCGTTGCGAACACCTCGAAATCGTCTGGGAGCGGTGTCCCTTGACGGATACATTTATGTTACAGGCGGTTCTCAGCAAAGGACGATCCTTAACACAGTCGAAAGGTGAGCGCCACTATAGTGTACACAAGGATTAATGGGATCCGTGCAGGTAAACGTTTTTGATGCAAAATGGAAGAATTGTCAGAGAAGCCCTGCAACTCGTATGGTCATGGCAACAATTATTTCAGTGACGAAATCGCTGACCATCGTGAGCGTAGTAGAAAGTATGAAAAATCCCTGAGGGTGGGTCGATTACACTCAAGCAACTAAATTCAATTTAACAGACACTTAGAGGATGTTTATGTTTGTGTAGTTTAGATTGCATATGTTTCAAATGGTAATCCCTCCATATCTCGTTGGTCCGCGAACATTTCCCTGGAAAAGCTATGAATATGCGAAAATGGTAACTGTTTTTGTCAAATGCCTCTTATCTAGGTATAGCCCTCTTACGAACAGTTGGAGGTACGTTGCGCCAATGAATGTTGCACGTTCGGGCCACGGCTGCACGGTCTGTAACGGCAAGATCTACGTAATCGGTTAGTGAGAACATATTACCCCATCTGTCGTAACTCCTTTATACCCTTAAGCATAAACTGGTACGGCCATTTAATTGTATTTGTTCGATTCGGCGATTTCGATCACATATCATGGTTCGTTTGACTTGTGTGTCTTACACTACACAGATGGTAAGCACAAGATCAGTATTTTTTCGTTTCCTCTCATCGGTTCGTATTGTGTCCATGCTATATATATATATATATATATATATATATATATACATATATATAGCTCGTAAGCTAGCAATATGTCGATCTGAGTTACCTTATATTTTGGGAATCGTACTACTTACTACTTAAGGGGAGAGCGAATATCGACGCTTAATATCGACGACCTTATATATATATATATATTATAACAATAAGAAATAAGATAAACATTAATGTCATCTTTATAGTCTCATGAAGTACAACAATGTTTTGTAACAGTGTTTGTATTCGCGACACACTTGCACTTTTGGAACTTGGAACCGGTCAGTCGGGTATTGTCATTTCTTCAGCAAGTGAACTTCCATGGAAACCTCCAATAATTGATAAGTTTTGCAATGACAGCGGCAGGGATAGTTTGCTCTCTAAATTCGATAAAGGACTGGAAGCACGATGAGGCCCTGGCTCGAAAAATTCCGAAATGGAAGTGTTGAACCCGGAAATGAGCCTCATGGAAGTTCCCTAATAACGAGAGCTGTGGTGGTAGTCAACCGGTTGCATGGCTATTACCATCTAGTTCCAGGCTGTCTAAAAACACCATACTTATTCATTTGGTCTAATTCGAAGCGAGTATGAAAAAAACATAAGTTCCAGACACATTTATTCCTCTTTGCTGTCACAACACAACAGAGACTCACCAATTCGTGACTGGTAATCCATTATGATAATCATAAACGGTCAATAGGTGAATCACACTAAATCTGTGAGATATCACCGTTTAGGAAACGTATAGATTCAATAACCCTCTTTGGTGGCCTAAAATAAGTTCTGGCCACTAGAGCTTCGCGTGTCCTGAAATATTTTATACGACCGTAATATACTGCTAACGATAAAGGAAACTTCGTTACTGCAGTACTGAGTTTCAGTAGACGGAGACTAAAATCTTTTCGTATCATACGATAAGGGCCGAGCCCAGACCACAAAAAATCACGGTGTCTTTCCGTCATCTGTTTGCTACAGGTAGCTCCTCCAATTTCTTTTCAAAGTTTCGACAATTTCTTAAGAGGAACGTTGTTCAAATCTTAGCATAGTGTCAAAATTGTCTTTCGATGAGACTCTCTTACCTAAGACTTCTACAGCAGCTGAACCAATAAGTGACTACCATACATCAATTGAAAATAAAATAGCTAGGACCAGAAAAAAAGAAATATGGCTGTGATTTTTCCAACGTTCAAGTACTTAGCATAGCGGCACTTCCATCTTGTCGTACCGCTCGGCGTATCATCTCTTCCGCTTCACTTGCAAAATTCTCGTTATTATCATCTTTGGCAGATGATCCACCATTGGCTATACGGACAGTCCAGCATTACACGTAACCTAAGAGTAGGAGGACTCGCCGTTACGTCTATAGTCAGCTGTTGTCAACATTCTCTGTCCATCCGATTATTTCTCAGCAAGTTGTCAAAGCATAACATTACTATAAGAATGTATTTATAAAAATAAAAAAAAATAGCCCTATAATAGTCGGTATAGCGTTACATTAAATAATAGATTTGTAACCACTTATATCTTTCTGTCTCTAGGTGGATGCAGCGGAACGGAAAAGCTAGACGCGATGGAGGTGTACGATCCCCAAATCGACCAGTGGACGTCTCTTAGACCGCTACCTGATCCTCGAAGCGGGCTAGGCAAGAAAACATCGATGAACACAGCTTTTTCTATGATGCGTATTAAACTAATGGCTCCTTGCTTGTTTCTAAGATGTAGTCCCCTTTAAATCTAGACATTGAAGTCAGCGTTCTAAAGCTTCTCAGTAGTTGTGTACTTTGTTTTGCATTACCATATCTCATTTGATTGTCAATGGTTTATTTGACAGAATCGACGATAGGACATTCATTAGTAATAGTTTAACAAATTAGAGTGTGTCTACCTATGCTGGAATGGGTCTGTAAAGAACTAAATGGACAAGACTTTGCTTTTAAGTGTTTTTGTTACAGTTTAATAAATCAGTAAACCCATATTAAGCCGAAAATGAGGGCATTGTCAATGCTCTGCTTACCTTAAACGCTTCAAATCGGCTTGCTTTTTTTGTTTGAGGACTTCTGCTATAGTCGCCTTTTCCGCGCGGCCTTCAGTCTCCCAATTTCCATTTTTGAAGTGATTGTACTAGTAACAAGCTGCTGTTTCGCTGAGGGCCTTTGTACCAAGCGTTTTCATCCTTGGATTACATCCTGCTTAATTATTAAACGTTAATATTCTGCAATGAACGATATCATCGCTTCTAGTTTTTTGTTGTTACTCCACTAACATTGTTCTAATAACTATAAATAACCAAAATCATTGCGTAAATCTGCTAGATGAAAAAGTGTTCTAATATTGCTATCGACCAAATAGCTCTGGATAAGTTGATCTATATACGTAAAAAAAGCCTAGGAGATTTCCGAGATCGTAAAAGCCATACCGAAATAAAAAGTTCACCTTGTGATCATAGATGGCCTGTAACGTTGTGAATAGCGAGGATTTGCTATTGCTGCTTCAGGCGGCTGGCTTCGAGAGCAAGACGCTTTGAACTTAAAAATAAGTTCAACACACATTACCACACAAACACATCAAGAGACAATTGTAACAGTTTCATATTTATCGTCTGGCGTCAACATGGAAACACGATAATTCGTAATATTTAATTAATATTAGCTTTTATTAATTGTGCGTTCCAGGAGCTGCAAGTTTAGGACCATACGTATTTGCTATCGGGGGATGCGAAAACACCCAAGTAAGCAAGGTCAGCAACACAAAATTCGCTTATTTTTCCTGCTTATTATAGTGGTAGTTTTTTGCTTTTTTTTTTTTATCACTATACAAAAAATATTCTATTCACACCCTCTCTTGTGTTATCTATTGACTGGACCTATGGATATTCTGTAACTGTAGCTTTATCAGTGTTTTCTTCGGCCAGAAACACCCTTACCGCGTGCCTGGGCATCCGCTAATTAATCCAAATGAATCTAAAGTTAGAAGACCATTAAACGTTTGTCGATGTTATGTGTATTCTTCAATTAAATCAGGTGGAGAGATATAGTACAGAGACAGACGAGTGGCAAAGTGTGGGTTCACTCATTGAGCCCAGAAGTGCTATGAGCGTTGTTGCAATGGCTTCGAAATTATACGCTATCGGTAAGCATAATTTTTGTGTAGAGGATATATTTCTCATGGCAACACAAGTGGGGTGCTTCTTTCTTCCCATCCCACCAGAATTAGTCCAGTCCAGCGTCAGCTGTTGCCACTAAATGTGCTAGGATTTAAAAGGCCTTTGTAAAAGATGTTCTCATGTGGAGGTAGAGTGAACGGCGAAGCATGTCGCGTACGTTCTTGGAAAACAGGTAGACGAGTCAAAACTTCAACGTATTTTAGCTTGCCTACGCAGTAGTACCATTTCTATATCTTCCGTCTCGAATTTATATAACACCAGATCTTATTAATGTTGTGCATTTGCGATGTCAGTTACAGAGGTAAACTCATAATAGTACTATTCTGAGATATGTTTTTCTTGACAACAAGGTGGATTCAATGGAAACCAGTTTCTCACATCGATGGAGGTGTACAACTCCGAGAAGGACGAATGGTGCTCAGGTCCACCATTGCCGACACCTCGAAGTGGGCACGGAACTGCCGTTCTGTAGTGAACGTCCCGTTAATCTCTAGTAGCAGTAGACATCTACTGACAAGACCTTGTGCATTGCCCACAGCAATTTGACATGCTCGCTTAAGCGTATTGAGATAATGTTGTAGCCGGTTACCTAAACCCAATATAAATACGTAAGTGCAAGTATTTGTTAAAGGCGACCATCGCAAAGAAGTATCCTCCTAAAGGATTCCGAAAATTGTTTTCATGTAGGTCGAAGATAATTAAATTCCCTAAGGTCCCATCACAAGGATTATAGGTTGCATCGTGTCCGTTCGAAGTAATCTATCTTCGGCTAGGCATAGAGCCATAGACTTCGGCCAGAAGTCCTTTGATGGTTTCGGCTTGATTTAGAACGGCTAATTGAACAATTTACCCGCCGGACTTAGATAATAACATCGAAAACGTAACAGTAACGCACAATTGGCTTTTTAATAATGGAATGCCGTGTCAGTTATTTCGAAATAGAAAATATAGCGATTGCTTGAAACACTTGTAGATAGTGTTTTATCTCAATGATAGCTTCACTTTTGTTTCCCCGAGATTTAATCCACTCGTAGAATATTTTCTAAAATAGATAGAGATTATTTAAGTAGCATTTTAATATAATATATATATATAATAATAATATATAATTCGTATATAATAATACGAATAATAATAATAGTAGTAGTACGAAATCAACCGTGCGAAAATGCCAATTTCCGATGCTAGCGTCTCTTTTATCAGGCAACCAAATGCAAAGTTAGCCGTTGTGACAATTCATCGTGCGTTATTTGACATAGTGGTGCGGCGTTTATCGATTGAGTAGATATCGTGGCTTCTTTGATCAGGTATTGGACAATAGGCCAAAGCAAAAAGGCTTCCCGACTGTTTTTCTCGGGATTGGCGTCTCAGCAAATAGGCCGAACGATTTATAATGCATGGATTCAAGCTGTGCTATGGAGAAATTATAGCCGTTACTTACTTCAAAATAATCTACCAAAGCACTGTACAAGGTAATTGTACTTAATCGAATGATCATTTTCTAGTTTTACTCGTATGTGGTTCTTCATTAGCCTCCTCTTCGTACCTTTATCTATCCAGATCCAATGATAGTCAACAGGTAAACACGTCAGAAAAAAATACTCATAAATTAGGCCAAGTAGCATTTAGAAGAGTGTGATGTTAGGTAGGTACAGGGTACTTGAAAAATCGAAATGACTGCTTATAATTAAAACCGTATATTCTATTCTTTTCAAGCGTTTGTTATTTGAAAGTAATACGATCGATACGTGTTATCTTCTAAAAATGCTAATAATGGTATACGCAGTTCTTCTTCAAGGGGAACCTGAACCGTTATAAATGAGTTAAACGAGTTCTACGAGACAAGAACCCTCGAATTTTCATAAACAGATCTTCAAAATGTATTAGTTTGAGTACACAGGTTCCACACTCTAGTACCAAAAACCCTTACAGTGAACTAGCAGTATGCATCGTGCGTTATGTACCGAATACATTGACCCAAGCTGCTCTGAGCCTTGTTCCTTGAAAGGGACCTGCTGGCTTGCCATACATTATTATCGATTGTACTATTGGTAAGCAAGCGTTTTCATTTCGATGATACTATGAAATCTCGTTTTTCTATTGTTTGCGTTACCGCAGTCTTCAAACACAGTAGCTATTACAAATATACATCTCTTGAGGACGTTAATACCGAAAACAACGAAATCGACTTATTTCCTACCTCTTTTCCCTAAATCTGAATCACAAGTTTATTATGCATATTTCGACAGAAATGCCTCATCGGCTTCCTGTAATTTTAAAACTTCTATTTTTATTCAAT